>NW_006287547.1:3263674-3299845 GCF_000327345.1 Myotis davidii
CGGTAAACTTGCACTGTTTTATGTATATGTTTGATTACATACAGCCTTGTGACAGTTTTCCTGCATGTCATAAGCATTTGAATATAAATTAAAATGTTAAAATCAAATCTGATATTGTTTTACTTTTTATTTGGTGTGTGGAAGGTGTGCGGAAGAGGGGGTAGTCTTATACGGCGAGTATATAACAAACTCTGTATTTTGAGTGGAAATGTTAGGGGGTCGTCTTATACGCCCAGTCGTCTTATACGCCGGAAAATACGGTATAAGGATAGTACAGACAGCTCCCAGGTGCCTTATACAGTTTCTCTTAGTATTTATATCTTATATTAATATGGTACATTGTCATAATTAATGAACAGTATTGATACATTAATATTAACCAAAGTTCATACATTATTCAGAATTCCCTATTTTTCCTAAGATCTTTCTGGGATAGCATCTAGAATGATGGTATAGAATAGAGAAAACTAAAATGATTTTTACACGTGACATAAAGGAAGCGAACTAATTTAATGACTTTAAGGAAAACCAAAGAAATAAAATTATCAGCAGCCTCCTTTCATAAATAAAAATACCAAATGAATGCTGTTTATTGTTTACCTAGAGACCCTTCTAAAATTTTAGGCTTAAAATGGCTTAATGGGTTGTCCTAAATCAGGGATTTAGGCTCGGAAGAAGTTAAACTGCAAGAACCTGAAGTTTAATTAAAATAAAGGAAAAGGTTGTAATGCTATTGCAATGACAAAACCAGTATAGGCAGATTTAGCTTGTTCTGATGCATTGCAGTCCAAGGTCTGTTTTAAATGATTCATAGCAAATGAAACCAACAACATCATTTTGGTCCTATTTGTCAAAAAGCACTTTCAATTGAAGCAGATTTGTGCTCTATAAAATTAATAATTTGTTTCTCCATTAGTTTCATTTTACATTCTCTGTCTCTATCCAGTTGTGTTAATTCTATTCAAACACTCCACTGGGCTGCCTAATCTCCCAATTTAAACCATCTCTTCCCACTCCCGAGAACTAGTGGCGAAGTCCCTAGCTTTTTTTACTTTGATGCCACTTTACTTTGATACTCTCCATCTCAAATCTATTAAGTGATGGCCTTCTGGGCTACCTGCCCTTTCTGGCCCACCTGCTGCCCTTTACGTAGTTCACAGACCCATCTTCCCTTAAGTCAGTGACTGACACACATGTTCTGATTTGATACAGCTTATGGCCAATCACCTCTTTCTATAAGAGCCACTTAATGACATAAGTACAGTGATGGAGTGCCATTACCGAGATGAGATGGGGACATGCTGCCACTGCAGTTAAAGTCTGCAGGGGGGAATAGAAAAGAGGGTGAGTTTATTTTGTTTCCCTCTTGGAATTTTCTCCCATATTTTGCTATCAATATGACCCCGACAAAATTCTGTCTTCTACCTAGGCTACAGGTCAGAGCATGATTTCTCCTCTTAAAGTTTCTGCTCTCATTCTCTTTTCTTGGAAGACAGACATTAACCTTCTGAACATACCCATAAAATGTCTTGTTTTGCAAGCATCCCAGCATCTCTTAAGGGTGTGAGATACTTCCCACAGTTCATTCAGAATCTAAAAGAGCCCATCAGCAATTTCCTTATTCATTATTGTAATTGGGCTGAATCCTATCTTTCATTAGGCAGATAATGAAAGAATCTTTTTCTTTATATAGTTTTTAAAATGGGTATTCATGGTATTGAGAAGCTTATTTGAGGTTTAATTTACTTTTAGTTTTGTCTAAAAGTGCCTGACTCTGCTAATAGTTATAATAATTATCTTCCACTAATTAGGAATTTATTATAGGTTGTTCAGGCAGCATCTAATTTAATTCTCACAAAAATCCTATGAAGCAGACACTATTCAGATTTTGATATAAATGAAGAAACTGAGCATCAAGTAAGTTACTCAGGATCCTACAGCAGCAACTTTAAGAATTTAAATCTTTCTGAATCATAGCTCCTTATCTTACACATTTTGATATCTTGTCCTCTCTGTCTCTATCATGATTGGACTTCATGGGAGTTATCTGCTCAGAGAAGGGCCTCCACTGATTCAATCCACTTGAAGGGGATTGAATTCAGATGCTATCAGTGCCTTCTTGTCTCAAGGATAAAGCAAGAGAAAACTAACAGGACAATATTTAAGAAAATAGAAGACATTGGTAATTTTGGAAAACTTTAGGCCAGACAAACTGGGAAGAGCTGGTTGAGGCTCTGAACAACCAATAAGGAAGGGCTGACGTGGAACTTAACATTCATCTTACATGACAAGTGGCTCAGTTTCAGAAGACTGGGTGTAGTCAGCCAAGAACAGGTTCGGAAACTGAAGTGTGTCACAGTGTTAGGTGACTATGCTGTTTGTACTCTGTAGACAAATTTTGTTTCTCATTCTTTACACTTGCATGGTTTATATATTTTTAAAAGTGAATCTATGTCATCTTTGGGCCATTATTTGTCCTTATAAATTAATGGCAAGTAGAACCCCGCTTGATTGTTTTTTCCTTGTAGTTTTTGGACGCTGAGGACATTCTAACTTCTGTGATAGCGTAATAAGTTGTGTGACCTGATTTGGATGTCATCTTTCTGTTCTCTACTTTAATGGAATTATGGTTCCTATAGCACTTCTGACAGAGTTGTCTGGCCTCTGTTTTAATACCTCTATGGGTAGGACATTATAGGCAGCGTAAAGTCAAACAGACCTGGGCTTTCAATTCAGTTCCCTTATATATATAATCTATGCCGTTGGGAGAGTTAATTCCCCTTATATGACATGCGAATAATAATATCTAGTGTACTGGGGTGTGTATATGTAATTGGTTAATGCACACAAGGCAACTCTCATAATACTGGTACACACCCAGAGTGCATCTGTGTTAACCCTATTTTAGTTATTTAGTTGTATGCTGAATTATAATCTTTTACCCACTGAAGAGTTCACTTTAAAATACGGTACCTACAAATTTTTAAAATGTGTTCTGTCCAGGGTACTGGCTTATAAACATTGTGATGGTGTCATGCTCTCATTGATTGGCTTTGCCTACCCTAGATGTTTGAGCAGTAGATTTGATAAGTGAACATGGTGCATCTGTTTTGTTCCATGGTTTTATCAGTGATAGAATTTTGTAGCAATCCACATGCAGTTTCCTCCAAGAGGACACAGAGTCATATACATTTAATGCTTAGCCTTGGGCTCCCATTTCTCTGACTGATCAACTGGATCCCAGTAAGGAGAAACGGGAGCATCTCCTCTGTACTGCCATTGTGCTGATGTTATGGAAGTTATCAGACTAGATAAGAGTGTGACCTACCCTTTTTGAGCTATAATACTATAGAGATATAAAATAAGAAAACTCAATTCAGCATAAAGTGTTATATGACAAATTTCACAAAAGGACAAAACATGGGCTTTAAAAGTTTCAGAGGAAAATTAGGATATCTGGGGTGAAAGAATGAAGAAAAGATTCATCAAAGGTGTGACCTTTAAATGGGGTCTCAGAGAATGGACATGTACTGCTAAGAGATATCAATTTTCAAATAACTTGACAAAAACTTTAAAACATTAATGTATTATTATAGAAGATATACAGAAATAAATTCTTCCCTCCGTGTAGTGTTGACATAAGACTGCATTATTATTTTTGGAAAGTAATCTAGCTTTTAGAAAGTAATTCTAATCTTTTATTAGAATTTAAATTATGCATACTATTTGACCCAGGAGTCCTTGTTGAGAACGGATTTGAAAAAAAGAAGCAATAAGTTATAAAGGTTTTCATATAAATATGTTATTCCAGCCTTGTGTATAGTAGTTATAAAAAGGGAATAAAAAATAAAATAAAAAGGGAATAAACTGAATGTTCCTATATGGAAATGGTAGAATAAATTATGGACCATTTGTATCACAGGATATGAGCCTGTTATTAATAAGAATAAAGGAGATATCTATAAATTGAGGTGAAATAATTCTATGTAAACTATGTGAGAAAAGCTAGTTGCATATATATATATGGTTTAAAATCAATCACCAAGTTTACAGGTATAGATATGAAAGTGCTTTCTATTCATATTGATCCACTATGTTCATGTATATCTTTGTCATTTTTAGGCACATAACTATATATTCTTAACACAGAGAGACACTTTAACTGAGAAGTTCCACCAATTACTGCCTGCCAGCTTGAGACCCAGGGAAGTCAGTAGTGTACTTCCAGGCATAGTCTGAAGGCCTGAGAACCTGGGGAGCCAATGGTGTTAATCCGAGTCCAAGGGTAGGACAAGACTGATGTGCAGGCAGGAGGAAAAAAAATGCATCTATTTTTATATACAGGAAAGGTCAATTATGGAAGAGAGCTCAGTAAATTATTCCCTTAGGGTGGTAGAATTAGAGAAAGGAAGGGGAACTGATATAAATCATTGCCAATAATATACATATACAAGGTGTCCCCCCAAAATGTATGCACACTTTGAATGATTACAAAGTCGGTGTTTATTAGCATACAGCCCATTTTCAAAATCAAGTGAGTTATCAGCTTAAAAGTCTTTGCATTTTGGGGGGAAAAATATATCACTTAATAAAGAGGAAAAAGGAAAAATAGGTTGCTGGTAATCAAGGTTGGTTTGAGCTTCAGGAAGGCGGGATATAGGCGGGTTATAGGCATGACTTCTTGGAAGAGGCTCAGAGACCAGCCACCCAGTGGTACAGGCCTGCGTAATGCTTGAGTGGAACAGTCAGTAGAGGCAGAAGAGACTGATTACAAGTGGCATGAATAGCTTGCATTTCCAGTGAAGCTGTTGGAGCAGGGGAATTGCATGACTCTTGCTGTATTTGGAGGAGCCGTTTCCAGACCTAGGTTCAAGATGGATAGCAGAGGGCAGAGCTTGAAAAAAGGAAGAGCCCTTCAGAAGCTATTTGCCATAGTTTGGCAAGAGATAATGATCTATTACTCAAGGGGTGGCAGTGATTTGGAAAGAGAAAAATGAGAACAATATGTTAGAGAAAAATTACACAGAGTTATCAAATTATTGATATAGATAATGAGGGAAGAGGAAGAGGAAGACGAGTGAATGGTAATTGAGAGAGTCATGGTATCCTTGGCAGAAAAAGAGGGGTCTGGAAGTGATTTGGAAATTCAAGGTGACAAGTGTGATTTATGGCAGAGTGAGGGATTAGTTGGCACCTAAAAATTGCCGCTCAGATGGAAACTAGAAGTAGGTTTTGTGAGACTTTTGCATAGAGTAGAAGGAGTGTGCAAAGAGTAGATACAGTTTACTAAAAAGAGACTGTATGGAAAGAAAGGAAAAAGGACTGAAGATAGCACTGTGGTGTTTCCTTTTTGAGTCAGAAGAATTAAGGAGCCATTGAGAAGTGCCCAGGGTAGCTGGAGGAAAACAAAAACAGCTTGGACATTGGAGACCAACTCATGCTTTGCTAAAATCTCTGTGTGCTCTGTTCTCTTGTATCTAAGTAAGCTTTTAGTGGCTTGAGGCAAGCACGTTTAGTGGGTGCTAAGATCATCACAAAGGTGGGAGGAACTTCATAATGGGAGGATCGTGCTGACGCCACTTACCCTTCTAGCATCACTAAAGGTTGTGCACTGACATGTTGTTCCTCAGGATGTGATACAGCAGGAAGTATACAGTGTAGCCCATGAAGTAAGTAAAAAAATTAACTTGAACCAGAATCAATAGATCCTTCAGAGGTACTTTTTATGGGAAACCTAGCAGGTACAGGGAGAGGGTAATAATAGCACAAGGAAGTAATCAGTCAGATGCAGAATATGAGATGCTCTACAGGCCAAATGACCTAGATTTATTACCATCTATAAGTGGCATAAAAAGGGGGGGGGTAGCTGTTGTAAAAGTCAAAGGAACTCGCTACTCACCTGCCCCCCAAAAAGGAAGATATGAGTGAATATAATAAGTTGGCTCAGAAAACATCATTGATCAATCTTTTTTTGTTGTAAAAGTCATAGGAAGTCGTCCCTCCCCCCCCACACCCACACCAAATCTATCACCAAACCTCTGAAATGTGGTGATTTTGTTTCTTAAGTGACTCAATGAGTCCATTCGGTCCCAGTGCCACTGCCACAGCACTGTCCTAGCTGTCGTCATCTGCCTGGACGGCTCCGACCACATCAGAATTGATTTCTTTCCTCCGCCTTGTTTCCAGCTATGGTCACCATACTGTAGCCTAAGTGAGTTTTAACCATGCAAATCTGCTCGTGTGACTTTCCTGCTTAACCACCTCAGTAGAGAAGGAAACGCCCCAGAACCTAGCGGGCTTCCCATCATCTAGGCCAGTGATGGCGAACCTTTTGAGCTCGGTGTGTCAGCATTTTGAAAAACCCTAACTTAACTCTGGTGCCATGTCACATATAGAAATTTTTTGATATTTGCAACCATAGTAAAACAAAGATTTATATTTTTGATATTTATTTTATATTTAAATGCCATTTAACAAAGAAAAATCAACCAAAAAAATGAGTTCACATGTCACCTCTGACACGCGTGTCATAGGTTCGCCATCACTGATCTAGGCCCTACTCCTCTCCCATGGGCTAGCCATCTTCCTGACTTAGCTGGCACTCGGTTCTTTTTTAAAATTTTAATTTATTGTTTTAAGTATTACAAATAGTAGAACATATGTCTCCTTTCAAACCCTCCCCAGCCTTCCCGCTATAATTTGACAGTCTGTGCGATGCTTCTCTGCCTCTGTATCTATCTTTTTGTTCATCAGGTTATAATGTTCTTTATTATCCATAAATGAGTGAGATCATGTGGTATTTTCCTTTCACTGCCTGGCTTATTTCACTTAGCATAATGCTCTCCAGTTCCATCCATGCTGCAGCAAATGGTAAGAATTCCTTCTTTTTGATAGCAGCATAGTATTCCATTGTGTAGATGTATGACATTCATTTCTTGAAGGAGCTGTAGACTTTTCCCCTTCTGATCCTTTTCATGTGCTATCTGTCCTCGTCTGGGAGATCCTTTCCCAAACACACACACACACACACACACACACACACACACACACACACTCCACTTTAGGAAAATTCTCCCCTGAGACCCCATTCTTGGCCATAGCCTCCTTGTGCTAGGCTGTCTGTTGTTTTTCCTTCAGAGCATTTATTACATTTAAAAATTACATATTTACATGTTGGCCTATTTATATGTTGGCGTTAGGAGGCTATAAGCACCCTGAGAGCAGTGGCCGTGCCAGTTGTGGCAAGCAATATATCTCCCGTGCCGAGGCAGTAGCTGCTGCCTTAAAGGGCATAATACTAGTAACTATTTTCTGAATGACTGACTGGTCGTTAGTGACTCTTCGGGGCACTGTGGCTCTGTCAGTACAGATTCACAAGACTCTTCTATCTCCTTAGTTTTGTGTTAATTCTTCCATTAACGCCACTCCCTTTTGTTAGTTTAATTTGTGCCCAGAGCTAACTGTCAAAATTTCAGTTATTGGGGTACCTTTGATGTGGCACTAGATTATTTAACGTATATAGTCTGATTTTATTTCTTGTCTTTCTTCCTGAGTTATTCACATGCCTCTGTGTATCCTCCAGTGAATATGTTCTAATTCATCTTTTGCATTTTCTTGTTTTAAAGTCTGTTCCTGAAGTCTCCAGCTTATGTTTTCTTCTTTTCTTTCATAGATTCCAGGATAGTGTGGGCAATTGGCTCAGGTGTCAGGTTTCCACATGTCCAATTAGTTTCCTCCTCTCCTCTGTCCTCCCCTCCGCTCCCCTGCCCTCTCCTCCTCTCTCTTTCCTGTCAAAGTTAAGTCCAGAAAAGCTCCTCATTTGGTGCCTTCTCTGACTGGTTAAAAACATCTGCAAGAGAGACAAATTGTGGAAAAATGGATATTCTTTCAGGAAATACAGACCTAGATATCCATTCATATGATTTGGGGTAATTTATTCATGTCTCTGATTTTCTGTTTCTTTAACTCTATTTGGCAAAATAACAAGTAGATTATCACATCAGATACTCAAAGATTTGTTATTTTTAGACTTGTCATTAGTCATTCTCATTTGACAATATTCAAAAACACATAATTAATTCTAGATACTTTAAATAAGATAAAGCCTTTTTGAAAAATAAAGGTTTATATTTTTGTCCAGAAGGCATAGTGGGTGATTAGTTTTCATGTAAGGTGGCTCTTTAGACTTGAGGTTCTTTCTTCTTTCCCTTCAACCTTGTCCCCTGCAGTTCAATAGTGTTTCCACTCTTCCTTCTGAGGAAAGGGTTTTGCTCATTATTTTTCAAACTTGAGTTTCCAGGCTCAAAGAAGAAATGGACCAAATCTGTGTCTCTTGTCAGTGCAATAGTTCTCAATTCCAGCTGTCTATTCAATCCTTTGAGGAGATTTTAAAAACACCCACAATCATTTAGGACACAGATATTTTAGTTTTTAATCCTCACTCAAGAATATTTTTCCATTGATTTTTAGTGAGAGGAAAGACAGAGAGAAATATCAATGTGAGAGAAACACATCGATTGGGTTGCCTCCTGCACGTGCCCTGACTAGGGCCCTGGCCAGGGAAGAGCCTGCAACTGAGGTATGTGCCCTTGTCTCGAATTGAACCAGGGACCCTTTTTTCCACAGGCCAACACTCTATCCACTGAGCCAAAAAGGCTAGGGTGGGACCCAGATATTTTAATTTAATTGGTTTTAGGTGGGGTATTATTTTACTATTTCATTTTAGCATTTTCCAGATGATTTTAATGGGAAGGTAGAGTAGGAAACCACAATTGGTGGCCTTTGAGAGTCAATCACTGGGCCAGCCAATAGGTAGGAAATGGGAGGAGACAAGCTGAGCTTTTTAGTGGTGCAGCTGTAACTCCAAACCAGTATTAGCGTGGAAAATGACGAGTTGTGCTTAAAATGGCTGGTTTGTTTTATTCCTAAAGTATTTTGGCTTTTTCTACATAATTATAAACTCGGTCAAAGACTTCTAAACTCACATATAATATTTAAGACTTTGAGAAGCTAAAGTAGGGAATAATTGTTTTTTTTTTGCCTCAAAGCAAACACTACACTGAAATTTTGAGAAAATGCTTCAAGTTGGGGAGGGATAAGAAGTCACTTCTGTCTCTGAACATTCCACAGAAACTGTACCCCGAAGTTATTGTCTTTGCTTAGGTATACATCAAAAGTACTTCTGCCTTTCCTTGTTAGCCTTTTGTATACTTACATACTGGAGGAATTTTGAGAAACTGCATGATAACTCAACAACTATTATATGCAAAATAATACTCGAGCCCTTAATTTTCTGAACAAGAAAAATGAAAGTGAAATTTGATTGTGTTTAACATCTTTCATGCAGTGTATCCTCAAAAACCTGTCTTTACTGCGTTTTTGCAAATAAAAAATATATTTACAAAATCTAACTAATGTCAAATAGAGGGGGAATTAAGAGTGGGGAGATGGAGTAGGACGCTTTCACTGAAGATGAGGACAAACAATAGGGTGTGAGAAGATGAGGACCTATTTTGGAGAGATCCATTGGGGATGGTACTTTGACAAGCAGAGGAAAGAATATTCGGAGGGAGAAATGGCAGTTGATCCATATTGAAAAAGCAAAATAGGTTGAGGAAGAAATTAAGCAGAAGGTTTAGAGAGCAGAGCAAATTTATGAAGTGTATTAAAATTAGGAAGTGCCACTTGAAGCTTCCACTTGAAATGAGTGGATTAATGAATGTGATTTGTTATCCCACCTGGAGACAGCCTATAAAATTCCTTCGCCAGGGAAAATATAGTTTTAATCAGTCACACAAAACAACTTTCCTCATGTACCTAGTAATAAAATGCTTTATCAAGATGATGCATGGAAAGAGAACAGTGTATGTAACACTTTAGGATATTAGAAAACTTTTACATGCCATTTACTTACTTGACTTATTTTTTATAGGCTTCCCGTAGAAATAGAAATGCTCATGCTAAATTTCTAGATGAGAAGGATGCTGCCTTATCCCAAGAAAGAATGTTAGGATGTGATGGATGTAGCCTAGCCATAGCATTGTGTCTTCTTCACTTTGTGGCAGTATATCTAGGATGTGTTTCAAGTTAAGCAAATTACAAAGTCTTGAAGTCTCCATAACTTATGGAATCCACTGAGGGTGGCCTCTGTGGTCACCTGCTCCCTAGGGTGGAGAGGGGAAGCAGCAGAGAACACTGAGAACAGTGCTTCTGCAAAGGAATATCAAGTAAATTCAATGTTGTCTTCTAATGTTCTCCAGTCTTCTACCTACCCTTCCACTTCCATGATACACATATGAAAGGTAAAGCCAAACTGACAGAATTCTTGCTTTATCTGAAAGGAATTTCTGTTTTGTTATCCAGTCTTTGAGAAACTCTTTTCCACTGGGAAATTTTGTGTTCACCACTGCTTTGTAGTATCTAGAGAAATAATTTTTGATAGACAAATACCAACTATTTGAGAGAAACTTGAAATCTAGGTTATTTTTTTTTGTACCAAATCCAGCCTCATTTTATTCTGTAGCTAGCTGAAGTTGACTTTTAATAAAGTCCTTTCTGTTTGGGTGTTAAACCAAGCTGACAGCTACTGAAATTCTTTGACATGATTAGCAAGCCTATTTTCCAGTCTTCCTTTAATACCCACTGTTAAATCTTATGGTCTGATCAGGAATAGCACCCTTAGGTACAAGGGACAACACCCAACCAACTGAACCATACCAGCCAGGGCAAAAAGTAATTTTTAATTATTGGTTCAAAATTAATCTCTAATAGAACCTTCCTTAATGGAATATAAAATAACAAATTTTATTGAGTTTGGTACTCAAGCACATCAAAGTTCAAATCTACTTTTTGTTATACTTCAGACCATTTAACTTCTTTGAGCCTAGATTTCCTCATCTCTAGAATAGAGTGGTGATAATACTGTCTTACTCGGATTGTTATAAGGATTAAATTAGCGAATGCACAAAGATACTAACCATAGTGCCTGGCTTATACTGGCCATCGTACATGTTCACTATCCATCACTGTTATTATTATCATCATTATTATTTCTTGACTAATCAAGTGCATATTCAATATCTTTAGTATTGTTTGTAGAGTAGACCATTTGGCTACTCACAAATATTCCTTCAAGTCAAGGTAATTCAAACCAGTAGGACAGTTTAGAAACTGGCCTCATTTAGGTTTCATGACTCCTGGTAAGATAGATTCTGAGTGCTTCATTGGTCATCAGGCCACCCAAGGAACTGGCACCATCAATAGTCACAATGACAGGTGACTATCATGGTGGAGACACTCTACTGAGGGTGGAGGTGAGGGCACACAGTGCAGTTACTAAAGGTACAGGGTTTGGCAGCAAAGACTCCAGGTCTGTGTCCTGACACCATCCCTCATCAAATGCTTTTGAATTTGTAAATGATATTAAATCTATGTACAATGATACTATTAAATCTATGTACAATGATTGAAGAGCGAGAGAACGAACCCTTAGCACTTAAGAGTCTCCTGGAAAAGCCCAGATGAGATAATCACTGTCCTATTGATAGTTTCTGAGACAGGTAGAAGATTTCAAGAAAACTACTTTAATATGCTATTGTCCAAATTCCAAATTTGGGCATTCAGTGAAACAAGTAAGATGACTAATCTGGATAGAGCATTTGGGGGAAGAAAATAGAGGAAGAGATAAATTTGACATTTACGCTAATAATGGAAATCAATCTTGCCCCTAATTACCTGCCACTGATACGAAATTGTTGTCACTTTGCAAAAGTTCTGGTCACAAGTTAAAATAACTTGTCAGTATTTTAGGTTGCTTTTTCCCCCCTGAAGCAGGCCCTGAGACAAGGATGTGAATGTATTAGGGATTTGATTATAGGAGCATAAATGAGGCAAGTAAGAGTAAGAAACCTAAAGGTTGGTATCAAGCAAGTTATTGCTGTGGGTTTTTGGATCTCTGAACCCTGAACACCATTATAGCACTTACATTAGAGTTATCCCCTGTACATGGCAAGGGAGCTGATGTATTTGCCCTTCAGTTCCCATTGGTTATTGGCTGGTAGATGTTCCCAGAAGTATTAACACAACTTCGTGCCCATGATGCCTCACCATTTTAGGACACATTGGCCCCAAATCCAGTTACTACGACTTGCATCTCTTTGAGGTCTTCCTCTGCACATGTGGCTTCCCGAGAGCCCCAGGGAATTAGAGACTTTTTTCTCCCAGAAACAGTCCAGCTCTTCGACCTTCTATGGGATAGTTTCCAGGCATATATTCTACCCCATTTCCCAGAGTTCTGCAGCTGATTAGGATCACCTCCAACATTTACTATCTGCACTGGAATCTTTGCTGCAATATTGACTCTGGAGAATACCACGCTAAGGCAGATACAACATTACTTTTCATTTTTTAATCTAAAAGAAATATTAGTTTATGGAACTAGTTACAACTAGGAAGATGATATTTTATTCATTTTAAAAAAGAATTGTCAAGGAGAGAAGCAACAGCCATTTGCTGGGGATTGTTTCAGGTATAGTCTGACCGGGAGAAGTTGGAGTGCACTGGATAATTTCACGTGGCACTGCTAAACCCAGCCTCTACTATTTCATGTTAATGATGACCAGATCCCAGTTGGGGAATGGAAGAAGGAAACTTACATTCAAATGTAAAAATAATTTTACAGCTTATAACAGGTAATTAATAGCAAGGCATCCTAATTCGTTCTTATTTTATACAAAAATATGTGGATATTAAAATCTAAAGAGGAATTTGTGCTCTAAGGAGAAATATGAAGCTCTGGAGGTTGTATAACTGCCTCATCACTCATCTGCTTAATGACTATAGTTATGATTTCAGAAAGGAAATACGTGCCCAATTATTTTACTGAATGTTAAAGAACACAGTAGCCTACACAAGGACTTGTTTTGGAATGGAATGGAAAATAACAGATTATAGTAACCAAGCCCTCACTCTATGTTTTAATATTAATATGTTGCCATGTTTTTCAGAGACATTGTTTCAGAAAATTAGTCTCAGGTTTTCATATTTTATGAGATGATTTCATTAGCCATGGAATGTCTATTTTTGTTACTTCTAAGAAGAGCTCTAGAACTTCAGATAATAATTGAAATATTCCATTGATGTGGTTGCTTAGCAACAAACTTTATATAGGCAGACTAATCATTTTGCTTCAACTTTTGTGACTTTAAACTTTTTAACATGTTTTCAGCAGATTATTTTGCTGTAAAATGTGGTTTTTTTCCTCCATAATTTTAAATGCATATTTGTATCTGAGATGTTTGTTTCATAGATCATGGCCAAGATATGATGTCCTTTGAACTTTCTCCATGGGTTAGGTTGATCTGGGATCACTGCAATAAATAAAAAATGTGACTTAAAGAAAAAAACCACACTTCAAAAACATCTCAAATAATGCTAGGTTTGTTAGGAGCAGCAAGTATCCATGTTATCAATTCAAAATGGTGGGTCCTGGATCTGACATGTGCTTTCTCTCCCAACCTCCTCCTCACTGGGTATGGAATGTCTGAGACATTCCACACCCAATTACTATCCGACAGGAAAAAATAACCCTCAAGTACCCAAGGTCCTAACAATTGTTTCCTTGGCAAATTGTTAATATTACGATGGTAAAATTTTTCATTCCTTTTTGTATCAGTGTGTTAACTGTTTTTTCTGTAGGTTCACAAGGAACTGTGGGTCTCGCGGGCAGTATGTGAGCTCTGGGATCCCATGGACTTCAGTTAAAGTCATGTGGACTTACTGCACTATTAGCTTTTTGGGTGATCTTACCTAAATTAGTCTATGCCTCTGAGCCTTAGTGGCCTTACTTACACAAGGTGAATAAAAATACATTTTATAGGGCTATTGTGAGAATCAGAGATGATGTACAAGGAGTGGCATTTCTAGATGTAGGTGCTCAAAAAAGTGAAAACATGATAAAAATGTTTCAGAAATTATCTAGTTAAAGCTCAGGATAGATAGTTGTGCTGTGCATCCAACATGGCATACAGATACATCCACTGTTGTTATGACAGTGTTTGCTGGTCAATATATCTTTTCTCAGCTATTATGGTCTGTTGGTCACCATGGTGTGTTTGAGAGGCTACAGTTTAGTGTATGACAGTGTTCTTTGCTCTAAAATCAGTGTCTAATTTTGGAGTGGAGAGAGAGAGATTAAAGAAGAAAATCAGTAAAAAATATGGTGTTGCATATAATGTGAAAAAAGGATAGGTGATGAATATTCCTAGACACATTCATTCTTTTTGATCTAGAGAAGCATAATTTTTCATTTATATTCAATCTGTAGCCACTTAGCTGGACCTTAGGAAGTTCTTACTTCTACTAGATTATCACAGACTCTCCTCACTTCGCTCAACCCATATCATTCATTCGCCTCTGACACTGCTCCATTCAATTCCATGGAAGTAAAATAGCACGACCACTGCATAAGCCCATTGAAGGCTCTCTGCAAGCATCCCCACTGTCCTCTGAGATGGTAGAGAAAGCTGGATAGCAGATAATGTTGGCTTGATTCCATTTTATCACTTGCTATTCAGGTAGGCCCAGGCAAGTGAGTAATAACACACTTGGGCCTGTTCCTTTTTGACCAAATGGAAATGATAATACCCATAGTGTTGAGGGGAACCGTAAATGAAATAATGTGACAAAAATGCCTAGCACAAGGCTAGATACACAGAAGGTGATCAATTACATCCTCCGTCCTATATTCATCATATAATAGACCTGAGAACTTAATATATTCCAGGTATCATTTTGGCTACAGAAATTATAAGAAGAGTATACAGTCTGTCCTCGACAAGTCTGTACTTGATAAGGAATGGAAAGCATGTAAACAGAGAAACCATAGTAAAAGTAAACACTATTTTCTTTGTAGAATTCCATAGGGACAGCAAGAAGAGAACATACCCCATGGCACAGTTCAGAAAGGGCTCAAGAAGGTGAAAACATTGGAACTGGCTGTTATAGGAGGAACAGGAGCTTGCCATGGAAGTAAAGGAATAAATGGGAAGGACTTGAGTGATTGAGCTTCAGAAGAGAAATACTAGCATTTCATGCTCCATATTTCCATTTTTGAATGAACACCTATGCATTATATTTTCAGTGGGTTGTCCTTGTGAATTAGCCCGAAAACCACACTTTTTAAAGCATAGTACTCTATTTTAAGGATTGCTGGGAATGAGACATTTGATGGTATTGTGTAGGGTTTCCCAACAGTATTTTAATCCATGGTTAGGAAACTGTGGTTGGGAATGTGAAAATACTATTTTCAATCTATGCATGGTTGGTTGAATCTACAAATGTAAATGGTCCACTGTAAAGTCAACAGTTACAGACAGCCCTGGCTGGTGTGGCTCAGTTGATTGGGCATCATCCTGTGTACTAAAAGGTTGCTGGTTCCATTTCCCAGTCAGGGCACATGCCAGGGTTATGGGCTCGATCCCCAGTAGAGCAGCTGATCGATATTTTGCTCTCACTTGGATGTGTGTGTGTGTGTGTGTGTCTCTCTCTCCCTTCTGTTCTCTCTAAATATCAATTAAAATCCTTTAAAATAAGTTATAGATAGATTTTTAGCTGCACAAGGTTGGTGCCTCTAACTCCCTGCTCCCTCTCCCTCAGTTCTTCAAGGCTCAACTGTACAGCTAGCTAAGGTCTCCACAAGGTAAGAAATAATCAGCAAGGGCATGAATTAGGCACTTGTTTTTTTGTTTTTCCAATAATAATAATTAAAGTCAGATTTCAACCTTGTTTAAAGGCATTATTTACATAAGCAAATTAAACTAGATTTAATTTTCTCTAAACAGATATGAATTTCAAACATCGTTATCTTATAGAGGCTCAGCCTTAATTCTACTCAGATATGCTAACACAAGGCCTAACCATTTTATTTAAGTCAACGAATAGTTATTATCTGCAAGTATATATAGTTCTACCCCTGAATCATGAATTTGTAAGGCACTATTTTCTAATATTTACAACTGATTGCTGATGTTGGTGCTTCTCCTGTAAATGGTTAAAACTATCCCAATTCCTGTACCTGAAATAATATATTACTTTTAGCACCCAAGCATTCACATAAAAACACTACCCACATGTTGGGTTTCATTGGAAAGCTTCAGTTTAAGGTATACATTTAGCTTGTCCTAATGTAGTTGTTATAAAACACAAATGTTTAAGGTGGTTTTAAATCTCATGTATAGGTAACTTGTGTGTGAAAGATGTTGCCATTACGAGTTGGTTTGCTGCAGAACTAAAATTGGAAGGGAGTAACACATTTCACTTTGGGGACTTCCCCAGCTCTTGAGACAATAAACTACTTTGGGCAGCCAATTGATTCTCTACTTGCCAGCAGTCCTAAGACAATGTTTCAGAAAGATGCTTCTTGGATGGAAATCATCAACACATGTTACACCATGTATCTCTATGGTGTATAACTTCCTAAAATGATCCACTTTGCTGAAGTCCTACGATTGGTACCCCACTAGATCACTTTGGCACTGTGCTATCATATGTGTAATACTCCCAGAAAGTGACTCTTTGAGACACCCTTTCTTTTTTTTAATTCTTACCCCAGGATTTGTGTTTTTTTTGTGTGTGTGTGTGTTTTGTTTTATTTAGGAGAGAGAGAGAGAGAGAGAGAGAGAGAGAGAGAGAGAGAGAGAGGTGAGGAAAACATCCATCAATTGTCCTCCACACCCAGTCCTTCAAACCCAGTCAGGGTTTGAACTTGCAACCTAGGGATGTACCCCTACTGGGAAGTGAACCCACAGCCATTTGGTATATGGGAAGATGCTCCAATCAACTGAGCCACCTGGTCAGGGCGAGACCATTTCTTAGCTCTTTTCTGTTTGCTCCTTTGACGTCATTTTTTCAGTTGGCACTGTTCCTATGTTATCCGGAAAACCTAAATTTCTGTCTGAAATAATCTGTAGTGTTTGCAAAGGAAAGCAACCTCTTTTGGGGGTTTTATCACCGCCTATTCTTCTTAACATCATTACCATTCCAAAAAGCGGGGAGAAAATTTTCCATTCCTCCCTAGCCATTCCTTTTATTTAATCTCCAATCATGGTCACCTTTACCTACCCCTCTTTACACCACCACCCTGAGTGAAATTATTGCTTCTGTAGTGATTACTAGAGAGGTATATCCTGATATAAGACCTGCAGCAAGATAAAAAAAGGTGATAACTAATGTCAGGAGGGTAAATTATAAGTAATTTATCCCAATCTTTAACATTAACACTTCTTTTAAAAGAAACAAAAAAAGTCAAACAAATAAACAAACAATCCCCAACAAAACGTATAACCCTTGCATTATGGTCGAGTGGTTAAAGGGGATTTGAAGTCTGGCTTCTGATGGAATCTGTAATCGGTCACTTATTTGTCCTGTGACCTTGCAAATGTTACTTAACCTCCTCGATGGTGCTCAATTTTATCATTTTCACAGGGTAGATTGGATGATAAATATACAGATTAACAAACTGACTGTCACCAATTAAATCTCCCCAAAATAGTATTTTTATCATTATAATCCACAATTCCTATCTGCACCTTTTAAACTCCAAAAGCTCTGAACACTGAAATATTTTTCATAAGTGAAAATATGAAACTTATATGCAAAATATATTTCTATGTGCTAATGTTTATTTGGGGGGGTGGAGAAACATTGACCTGAACAGATTTGAGACTACTCACACTTTATTTCGTGCTAATAGTTATTCATTTTTTATGGAAATATTACTATTGTTGACTTTGGGTTGCTACTATAATACACAGATTACCTTGCTAAAGTAAAAGAAATTTTGAATTCTGAAATACATATGACCTTAAGGACTTCTTTAGAAAGCCTAAAGTATGACATCGCCATTTCTTTTATTGCACTCAGAGGTTGCTTGTTATTCATAATGGTCCCCAGGATGTCACAGAAATCACTGCTGAGTTGCCAAAGGCCAGTGCTTATACAGGGTATTATCTACATTGGCAAATTCCCCTTCTCAGATATCTCAAGAGCATTTGAAATAAGGATGAGATCTCTTCTGCACTTTTGCTGGTATTTATGTCATAAGGTTTTCATACAAGTCATTTGCTAGAACAAAATAAAATTGTCATAAGTATGAAAACTGACTTGCTTCTTGTTACAAAAATTCCAGTTTTCAAATGCCCTTTGCCTCATTTAGGTTCTTGAAAAGGCATGCCTTTTCTGGTTTTCATTGTACATTAGTCTCCTTTGGGGATTCTTTTGAAACAAGATCTCTGGACATGAGATTCAAGAGCTTTTAGCAGCCACAGTCAATTTTCCTCAGCTCCTTGAGTTTCTTACAGCATGTCATAAAAACCACAATTCCCCTATTTTTCTGATTGCTGGATTTTTTTTCCTCCTTCACTACCTTCTCTAGGTCTTTCCATTTCATGCTTTGTTTTTGGTCTTATGTATGGTCAAAAGGTCATTGTTTCCACTCATGTACCTTACCAGGAAGGTATGTTAAGTATTGCCGCATAACAAATTACTCCACAATTTTGTGGCTTGAAACAACAAACATTGTTGGGTAGTTCTGACTCAGGCTGTTTTATGCAGTTGCAGTCAAAGTGTCAGGTGGGTCTGTAGTCATAAGTCTTGACCGAGGCTAGAGAATCTGCTTCTAAGATTAACCATGTAGCTGTTTTGTCAGAGGTCTCAGTTCCTCTCTATATGTGCTTCCCTGTAAATGCTCATTTGGGCTTCCTTACAGCATGGTGACTGGCTTAAAAAGTCAAGCTTTCTGAGGAACAGGGCCACAAAATCCATATCATCTTTTGCACCAACACTTCTTTATATGTCCTTTGCTACCCACAGTCATTAAAAGCTACACAGCACCATGTCCACCACATTCTTTTGGTCAAATCAGTTAAGAGGATGGGAAATAGACTCTACCTCTTAATGGGGAGTGACAACATTGTAGATGAGAATATAGAAATACAGCAAAATTGCTGTTGCAAAATTTTCAGGAAATGTTACCTGGCACACTGAATTTTCTAAATCAAACCAATGTCCTCAAACCAGACAAAGTCTATGAAAACCCACTTAGGCCAGAACTGGGGGTAGAAATGAGGGGAAAAATGAAGGGAGGACCACAGCCAGCCATGGGCAAATACGGCCCGCGGGCCGGATCCGGCCCTTTTGAAATAAACAAAACTAAAAAAAAAAAGACCGTACCCTTTTATGTAATGATGTTTACTTTGAATTTATATTAGTTCACACAAACACTCCATCCATGCTTTTGTTCTGGCCCTCTGGTCCAGTTTAAGAACCCATAGTGGCCCTCGAGTCAAAAAGTTTGCCCACCCTTAGGGTAGCCTCTACAATGTAAAGGTAGATAGCGAGGGCTTTCTTCTAGTTCTGTTTTAGCAGCCATCATTTTTAAATTTATTCCCATTTGATTAGACTGGCTGAAGACATGATAATGTAAAGAAATGCATTTTTTTCTACTTGGCTTTCTTACTTATGACTTCCCCAGCCTTACTTCCTAGGGAGATAATTAGAAGTTAAATGTGGAGATCATCACTCTCTATTACTCAGCTGGAATGGCCTGAAATTTACCCTCAGAAGTCATTTTTGCTGAGCTAATTGCTGAACAGAAAAGGCTGATGTGAGATCACACTGTATTTTTTTTCAAAATGCTGATTTCTAAATAGAAATGAAATAGAAGCCCATTACAGAAACAGTGTTAATGGGAGCTCCAATGGTGCAGTCGGTTAGCAGGCGCCACTTACACAGAAATAACCTTAATGCGTGAGAAAATGCCAAGGCAATATAAAGACCCACATCATAGAATTTCTTAGGGTGAGATACGCTGTGTACATCTATGTGCATTAGGGGTATAGTGTGACCTAGAATATGACTTAAATCTAAAACAAATGTGGTTCTTTTAAAAAAAGAATTCGCTGAGAGTATCAGTCTCTCTCCAATCTTACTCTTTTTCTATCAAATTAGTGGTAGGTTTCTTTTACCAATTTTGTTCTAAGATCAAAGGCTTATCCTGGAGGTTATTTGGCTTCTGGGCCGTGTTTGCCTGATTAAATAGAAATTTTGTATGAAGATGTCTTATTGTCTAATAGAGGACAAGACAAGTGAAGGACTAGGAAGAATCCATATCTCTACCATATTAATCAACCTGTCTTGTTAGGATGTCCAGATTGCTGGTGAGCCATCCTGTGCTTGATTGGCAAAAGCTGCACCAACACTTCTTTATAGGTCCTTTGCTACCCACATGAAAGTGCTCACTAATTTATTCTGTGCATATGTAATTTGTTTATCTAACGCATCTCTGAACAAGTTACATGGACAACATAGTAACTACTTGAGTTTTAAGCTGTACAGAAAAATGTGTAAAAATATATGTTAGACTGGGGAAGAAAAGCAAATGGGAACATGAAAGGGAAATTCCCCTCGTTGAGAACTAATAGAACTCTACACAATTAGAAACCTGCCAATTGTTTTCTAACCGATGTCTAAAAATGTTGTGAAAAATTACCCTCCGAACTGGTTTATTAATTTGGGACTGAGAACAGTTGGACACGGGCTCCTGTGGCTTTCGTGTAATTGCTCTGGCTGGGCAGTGGAATGCTTCCCTACTGCTGCCTGTTCTACAAAGTCTCTGTCTTCCTATTTCTGCCTGTCAAGGCTGCTAATGATGAACCCACCCTCAACCCTGTGACACTTGACCTCCACACACTTCCTGTTATGCACAGTCTCTTTCAGGATGGTGTTCTTGCTTTCTGTTTCATAGGCTATGTTCTGTCCTTTAGCCTATGCTGTTCCCTCTTTCTCCTCAGGATCAAAGCTAAATTTATTAAGTATATACTATGTATCATGACTAATAAAGAAGTAAGAGTCTCTGCTTTCAAGAAATTTAGTGAGCTCTCACTTGTGAAGATGCAAGTATCTCAGTTTGGGTTATATAAGAATCAGTTTAAAAATATTAGTATACATTGTTTTAATTTGATTGATTACTATATAATAATAATAATAATCACACCTATAATTCTATACCACTTTTAGAATTTTAAAAGAGGACTTATTCCTGTTGTTTGATTCTCTGGCAGTTTATTTCTGTAATTTTCTTTCTGTATTGTGGGTTAATAAATTAAAACTCATAAAATATACCACAAAAGTGTAACCCAGGAAGTATAATTTGGATTTGAGACTAGAACCAATATGCCCTGGTGCTTAGTTGTGTTTTCATTCCACTCAACCACATCTTTTCACTTAATAATTAACTAAAATCAGTGCACTAAATTAGAGGAAATTATTACCGAACAAAGGAGAAACTGATTTTGAATTTCAGCACAATAGTAAAGATAGCAGCAGTTTTAGAGGGCTCTGTGTTGTCATGGCAATGAGAGGACAGTGGTATCTGGTAGTCCACGGGTAAAGAATCAGAATCAACCTTATTTGTTGAAAATGTTGCTTGGGATCAAATCTATGTTTCCAAGACAGGAATGGAAGCTTTCCCATTTCTCCTTCCTCTTATTTTTTAATTTAACTATAATATTCCCTGCTTCTAGATCCTCCAACTCAAGGCCAACACTATCTGAACTTCTAGTTTTCTCTTACAGAAGGGTTAAATACACCTTTGTGGATTCATACAGAGACACAACCACATGTATAATCTTGGCTCTGTGTAACAAAGTATTTTGAGTTCCCAATGATCCATTCTCAAGTGGAATGTTATCTCTTTCCTTTCTAAAGGAATTCTGTTCTTAATTAAGGGCCTAACTTATGCATCACTCTTCAATGGTTCTCAACCTTCTGGCCCTTTAAATACAGTTCCTCATGTTGTGACCCAACCATAAAATTATTTTCGTTGCTACTTCATAACTGTAATGTTGCTACTGTTATGAATAGTAATGTAAATATCTGATATGCAGGATGGTCTTAGGCAACCCCTGTGAAAGGGTCGTTCGACTGCCAAAGGGGTCGCGACCCACAGGTTGAGAACCACTACTCTAGGTGGTCTTTTGAAAACATTATTTATTTTGTTGATTGAATTCTCAATTTCTGTTTTTATCTCTTATTTCTTCATGCCTGGTAACTGAAGGATTTAGGGGGAAATGACTATGATGAGGTTACTAGTGCTTTTTCCAAGTAATTCAGGTTCTCCTCATACACATTTCAGGATTGCATTTCTCTCCTCCTTTGTGGCTAGCAATGGTCATGTGACTTGCTTTGGTCCATGAAATAAGAAATAGTGAGGTCTGGTTAGAAGTCTTGAGAGCTGGTCTGTAATTTGCCATGTCATTTCCCTCTGTTGTGGTGACTAAAAGGCTCTAGGTTGGTGGCTGCCCCATGAGCTCCCTTTGGCAATCTGCAATGGCACATGGCATGAAGGAGAAATAAACTTTTGTTGCATTCAACTTTGAGATGTTGGGTTATTTGTTACTGCACCATAACTTAGCTTATCTGTCTTGTCTAAATTCCAAAAGGTCTAAATTATAAGACCAATAAAGAAACAGACATGAAATGTGATAGAAAACAAATACAAAACAAAAATCCACCTCCCCTTCGCCCCTTCAAATGGTTCTGAGACTCAACTTCCAATGTGTGGAGGGGGAGTTTTTTCACATAGAAACAAGTAATTCTTCAGACACCAGCTTGTTGTTCTACAAGTCACCTCAACTCTGACACTCTCTGCGGGACATAGCATCAGATTCCACAGGTTGAGTCCCTCCACCCCCTGCAGTTTTTTAAAAGCAGAGACTTAAAATAAGAGTGTGAGGTTGCTTCCGTAATTTTTGTTTGTTTAATTTAAGGATATTGGGTCAATTTAGCAAACAAACTTCCCTATCTCAGGTCTTCTAAACTGACTTCCTAGAAGGCGATAACCTCTGTACTATTACTCTGTGGGAGTGTCTACTCAGGGAGAACTATACTCTGGGATTCCTGTAACCATCACCCGCCCTCCTTTTTTCCCCCTCCTACTTTCTGACCAAGCAAATGTAAAGGCAGTGATTAGTTTAAAGGAAGGAAATATTGATTAATCACCATAATTAAAGATTCATGACCTCTGCCTGAATATTAGCCACATCAAATTCCAGTGATTTAAAGGGAGAAAACTCTGTCATTGTCAATCATCAAAGGTCAAATGTCTAAAATTATTTGATGTTATGAGTTTTTTAGTTTAGTGGGAATCCATCGCCTCTCCTTTAACCTCTTGGGAAACAGCAAAAGAAATGAGGCATATATTTACTCTATGACTTTGCCATCTTTTAGTTTTTTACTTTGGTTGAACAAATTATTTTAACTTTTGAACTTCCATTTTATCATCTGTGCTGATAATACCCACTTCAAAAAGGTAAGGCATTCAACACACCAAACCTACTACTCACCACATGGCAAACATAAATTCTCTTCTTTTTTTCCCTCAGTCCTAAACTTATTTGATTATTTAGATAACATTTTAGAGTTAAGAAAAATCCAGACATTGTATTTTAAAAATATATTGGCTATTGATTTTATATATTATACTAATATATTTTTCAATTTCCTTAACATTTGCAAATTTTTGACTGTGCCTGCCTTTTAAGCAGAAGGAAAATAGCAAACTTAACACCAAAGCAAATTAAATGCAGGTGGATACATTGTTTTCAGTGCAAAAATATAATCTATGGTAAATGCAAAAGCTTTCTTTCTTTAAAACCCCTTTGTCTTTTAACAATTATTCATAAAGCCCAACGTAATACTGGCAGAGTAATGAGCCCATATCTGTGGAAATATTCTCATTTCTATTCAGCTTGCTGGTCCCCAGGAGTATTATGAATTGCTTTCCTAGTTTGAACACGTAGTTCATGAATCCCAAGGAAAAAAAAAATGTATAAGGAGTCAATAACTGTTTACCTTTAGATATCAAGACAAAAATTTGGAAATAAACTAAAGAAATTAAATAGACAGAAAGGAAAATTTAAATACTTGTTATTTGTGGGTGTTACTGAAATTTCTGCACTATCTTAAGTAACACACCCTTCCTCGGATGAAGATAAAAGCGCAGCCAGGGCGGTTGCAGCGGGAATCTGGACAACCACCATGACACTTATTGAATATTCAGATGTGTAGCCCTTGTCTTCTGAGCAGTCTCATGTTTTTATGAGAAGTGAATGGCAGGAGTAATTCAGAGGGACCCAAAGGGGAATGCCACCAATTCTGGAGGACTGTGTAGCCGTAGGGTTTTTTAAATGGCTGGCCATACTGCACCGTGTGAAATCTATTTGAATCCTGTGGTGCACATTTTCTCTGAAGCTTCCCATAGTCCCAATCTCTCCCTGTCTTCCACGTTGCTGCTGCTCTCATGTACGTTATGTGGCTCCCTTATGGGTTATTTGAATCAAATCTTCATCTTCTCTTCTCTTCTGTTACAGTGCAGTAAGTGTCTCCCTTCCTATTGATGACCAGCTTCTGTCTTTGTCTTCTGGATCCTATCTCCTCTCTGCTACTTAGTTGCTTCCTCTTTCTGCTGCTTCATCAATCTATCATCCTCTATTGGATTTTTCCATTCAGCATAAAAACACATTCTGTCCTCCCACCTCCATAAAAACAGAATGCCCAGTTTTCCTTTGACCTTACATCCTGCTTCTGTCTTTATTTTGGGGTATTTAGTGTCTCCTGCTGGATGCTTAGAAGCTTCTGCCAGGAAATTATACAGATGTTGGCATGAATGAAACATGGGAACCAGTGAGATATGAAATCAAGTTTATTATCCTATCTAATAAAAGGGTGATATGCACTTAACTGCCACTCCACCACAAAGATGGAGGCGCCCATAGCCACAATATGGTGGTGCCCAGTCCTCTCAGCCCACCCGAGTCCCCCAGTCCTGAGGGGGCTGCCGCTGAGAGCGGGCAGCATGAGCACCCTGGCGGAATGCTTGCTTCATCACCGCAGCAATGAGGCAAGCGTTCCATCCCGGCAGCGGAGGGCCTTTGGGCAGCGGGCATGGAGCAGCTGGGGGGTGGGGAGGGGGCACTTGCATCATCTCCCTGGTGACGAGGCAAGCATTCTGCGCCCGGCCACAGAGGGCCTCTGGCCAGGCCGGGCACAGAGTGCTTGTGTCTTTGCAGGCTGGGCTGAAGAACCCCCGCCCTACCCATGCATGAATTTCATGCACCGGGCCTCTAGTTCACAAACAGCAAAAGGATTCCCCAAGGAGAAGGGCTCAGGTTTGATCTCAGTGAAGCAAGAGCAAAGCAGGGTGAGTGGCTTTGGCTTTTATTGATTTGGTGTGTCCTGGATGTAGGGTAGAATGGGAGAGACCTGTGTGCTGGGCGGGGTATGTGTGGGTTGAGCTTCCCCATAAGCTCCAAGGGAGGGAGCATGGAGGCTTCCATTGAGTTGCAGCCTCCTGAGGAACTTCCCAGGTATAATCTGAACCCCTCCCACCACCACATGGAAGGAAAAGGCAGGCCACTCCAGATTGAGAGATGCAGATTTAATAAGCAAAGGAACTTACCTACGAGGCTTATCACGGGTGGCTACAAGACTAGCAGTTCTTCACACCCATTTGCCAAATCTTAAATATTTACATATAGGCTCTAACTGGGTTCAGTCACGTACACAGGAGGCCTTACCTGGGTTCAGTCACGTACACAGGAGGCCTTAAGTGGGTTTCGTCCCATCCCCAGTTCAGATAGTTTCATCACCACATTTCTATCTCAAGGCTGTGTCCTTGGGCAACTTCTAGTATGGGGAAGGCAAGAGGAGTACACATTCAAAGCACAGGGGAGGGAGTCGGGAGCCTCCAGTTGCCTGGGTCCAGCTCCAGAGCCAAACTGGCAGTCATGTCTTCCTTATGACCTTCCCCAACAGCTTCTTATTCATTCACCTAGATGTGGGGCAGTAGAAACAGGGAGAGACTTTGAACATAAAAGCAATTAGGGTCAAACATCAAAATGGACTCTAAAAAGTCTCCAGTTCTTCACCACCACGTACATATTTTTTATTGATCGATGAGAGAGAGAGAGAGAGAGAGAGAGAGAATGAAATATAAATTTCTTGTTCCATTTGTTTATGCATTCATTGAATAATTCTTGTATATGCCCTAACTAGGGATTGAACCTGCAACCTTGGCATATCGGGATGTTCCAACCAGCTGAACTATCTGGCCAGGGCCACCACCTACTTTTCAACTCCTTTCCAATTGCCTTTTAATTTCCAATATTCCACTAAAATGATTCTTGCCAAAGTCATGTATGACCTGCTCATTACCAAATCTAGTAATAGTTTTCTGTGCTCATGTCACTGCATCACCACTAGTCTTTGACCCACCTGACCAACTTCCTTCTTCTTGTTATAGTCTCCTCTCTCTCTTTCTGCAGTACCAAACCCCCTAAGTTTCTTTTTATCGCCCTGGTTACTCTTCCCAGTAACCCTCACATGATATTTCTTCCCTCTCTGACCCAAAAATATTGGGGTCACTTAGAACTCTGTTCTCCTTTCTCTTTTATATCAACCCCTATGGTATAGTAGATATCATCACTTTTTGTGACTTCAAATATCTATATATGCTGATGCAAGTTTATATCTCCCTATAGATATTTCATATGATTTTCAGGCTTAAAATCCAGGCTCTTTGAAAGTTCTATTTGTACTTCGCATAGACATCTGAAGCTTAGGATTCCCCAAGGAAAGCCTGCTTTCTTTTAAAAAACATGTCCCTTCTTCAGTCCTCTCTATTTCAGTAAATGGCATCACCAAGCTTCTGTGACTAAAGCTAGAAACCAGAATCATTATTCATTATTTATTTCTCCCATTTTCTCACCTTCCACATGTACTTCAGCAGCACCTCTCATTATTCTACTCTCTAAACACAGCTCATCTTACTTATTCTGTCTTTACATAGAATAAGATCTCAGTTGCTTGTAAGTCATCACCACTTCTTCCCAGGTCAACTATGGGAGCCTCCTAACTCATCTCCACATTTCCACTCCTCCTCTAATCTAGGTTCTTAGAATAATCAGAGTGATATTTAAGATATAAGTCAGATCACACCACTCCCCAGCTTACATGCCTCCAATGGCTCACCGATGCACTCAAGGTAAAATCCAGATTGCTTGTCATGCCACACACACATGATTAGGTGATTATTCTGCATTGTGCACTATTCCAAGTGTTTTCCAGGCATATATTTATTTAACCTTTACCTCAACACTGCATATTATTTTATCTAAATATTATTAGTATCTTTATTTTAACAGAGGAAATGAACCATAGAGATGTTAAGTAACCTGCCAGTGGGTGAACTACTTGAAAATGGTGGGTCTGGGATTCAAATCCAGGCCATTTGGTTCCAGAGTTCACTCTGTAACCACCACATATTACTGCTTCTCATGAGCAAAGGCATGGACAAAGGAATGAAAGTGGTTACTTAGTGAGGCATGAAATTAATGGTCATTCGACTATTTCTAAATTTACCCAGAGAAGCAAAGCCCCTGCATCACATGTCAGGACTAAGAATCTTTGTCAATTCTCTGCAGCACACACATTAGGGCACCAGTATAGGTCTGGGTTTAGCCTGAATGGTCTTTTCCTTATTTTCTTTCAACCTAAGTGTACCATCAGCATGACAACCTTTGGACACCAGCCTGACAGTGTTGTGCTGCTTGCAAATGGCACAAGGAAGATATCAATGCCAAAATGGGACTCGGTGCATTGCAGTGTGCTAGGTAATTGCCTCAGCAGAATTGAATCCACTGTCCTTATAAAGATATAAAGTGCCACCATGCTCCCAGCAACATTTTTTTTTTGGCACACTTGTCAATTTCATAACCCATTCTCATAGATCCTAAAATGGTAGTTCCTCAAAGTCAGTAAAACATTGATATTGAGTCCTGCTCTGTGGAGGACAAAGTGTGGCATATAGATGGAACAAGCTCCAGTCCCTGCCCTTAAGGCAAGAGGAAGAGGCTGAGACTTTTACCAAGTATAATAAATGTCAGGATATGAGAATGTTATTATTTTTTTTAAAGGGGGGCTCAGAAATGCTGTCAGAGCACAGAGGAGAGAGGAAAAGCAGAGGCTTCATGGAAGTTGGTCATGAGCATTTAGGAATTCAACAAATATTTAATTCCTATCATATTTGGGGCTCTGAAATGGGTACAACATATATCTCATGGAATTTATTAATAGAAGTTAGATAAGGAAAGAAAATGTAATTTCCAGATTATTCTCAATTAATATTTATTTCCCCATTATGGGGCAAATTTGGCCCAGTTTGGTAATTCTGCTTGTTTACAACACCCACCTGTTTTGGTGGGGAAGAGCAGACATGAGAACGCCAGCTGCTTCTGCTCTTCTGGAAAGAGATGTTCAGGAACAAAATGTTATCCATCATCAGGTCCTCAATCATCAGTGTCAATATACACGTAATATCTGGAAATTCATGCTGAAACATGGAACTGTAATTGTTATAGGAAAGTAGTCCTGCAAAAACAGGCTAACATATATTTTTAAAATAGACTATTTTTATGTTTTCTGTTTAAAAATTTTTCTTATTGAGTATGTTCGTTTCCTTCAAAACTCTTCCAGTACCGTTCATAATTACATAGTACCTTCGTGTAATTGAGATGAGAAATATTGGCTCTGATATGCTTTAGAACCACACCTGGTCAGGAGACCCACAAGGAATAACTGCAAAGACAATAGGATATATGAACGAAGCTGGTGTGTGACACAGAACATTGTTCAAATCAAGTTCCCGACCTTCAATAAATCTCTGGTTTTATTGTAGTCAGGTGGGTTTTGATGTACGGAGAAAGAGACATGGGAGAAAGTTGGAGGAAAGAGTCTCATAAATGCGATTTTCGGAGCCAGTCCATCATTTCCACGTCTATTTGTTCAGATATGAGAGTCCCACATCAATGACATTGATCCAGTTCACTTGGCTGGTATGAGGTCCTCTTTCTCCCTCATGGCCTGCAAAGTGTGTGCTTGGGCACATGTTTTAGTATTGTGAAGCAACTTTTCAGAAACCTACATTTCCTGGGTTAGGTACTTGCCTTTCTATGTGTAAATACATTTTACTTCTTGCCCCCTAAATATCTGTGGAATGGTCAGGAATAAAAACACAACTAACAAAATATGATCTTTACTGCTATGAATAAGTTCAGAACACATTGGATTCAGAAAACTTTCGATTCTTACTAGTGCCGCAACTAATAGTGTGAACTTGAGGAAGTTATTGTCTCTAAGCCCCCGTTTGTTTATGAACAGATAGAGACAAGTAAGACCTTATAGGGTTCAACAGAGGGTAAAATATTTGAACAACTGCCTCTAGGGTCAGAATCAATCATGATCATTTCTACTGACTGTGCTGATTAGTCTGGCTGGGTGGGATAGTGACACCATGTCATGTCACCAAGATCCCCATAAGGAGCTAAGCACTCATTCCTCAGTGGTTGGCAGGGTTGGCTGCTGATGACTTAAGGCTACATCCCTCTCTGAGAATTTTCCTCCGATGAAGGAGGCTGCCTTGCTTGGGGCTATACCCGCTCTGCGTGAACAGCTCCCATCCAGTGGTTGGTCACTGTTGGGCAGTACAAAGGCCCAGTGCTCCACGGGGACACAGGAGGCATCTCCATTTCCCCACACTACTCTCTGGTGCTTCCTTCCTGAAGGAAAGGGTACCAGGCTTCAGTGGTGGAGCTTCTCAGATACCCCTGAGGGCCCCTGGTATTAACAACAGTTGACCTGACTAAAGAACAAATGATTGTTTTGTTGGTAACATCAGAATGGTTCTTCTTTTCTCTGAAAATCTAGAATTCCCCAAGCTTTTCTGTATTTTCTATCCACGCAGTTGGGTTCCACCCAGACTAATTCATTGATTTTCTCCCTTGACCCAGGTAAGCAGGGCTAGGAGTGGAAGAGAAGACAGCTGCTCTGGACATCAATTCCACACTTTACTTCATTCTACTCTTTTCTAAGGGGAAGTGACAGAAACTTTACCAGGATAGCATAAAGAGGATGGAATGAGGGATAGGATGTGAGTCCCCAAAAGGCTGCCTTGTCTGTTGGGGTGTGATTTTGAAGTGGCAAGACCACAGTAGGCTTTTAAACAGGACAAAGAAGCAGGCTCACTTTTGCTAAAGCTGTGACTAGCTTGAATCAATACCAGATTATCAACATTTGTCGAACTTTCAACTATACCCAGGGCCTCTGGCTTGGAAAGTTTTCCTTGTTAGATAAACAGTTTTCAATAAATCATACAAACAAATCTTTGTTCAATGCCCACTCACCACATGCAGGACACTGTTTTTGTCATCCTGTTGGTTTGTAAAAGATGATTTCTACCTTTGATAAAATCTAGGGTTTGGCTGAGAGTCATGAGAGAAAGTGGATAAAATCTTCAAGCACATTATTTCAAATGTTCTGAAGATAATTCTAAAATCAGAATTGGCCGAAACCGGTTTGGCTCAGTGGATAGAGCGTTGGCCTGCGGACTGAAAGGTCCCAGGTTCGATTCCGGTCAAGGGCATGTACCTGGGTTGCGGGCACATCCCCAGTGGGGGATGTGCAGGAGGCAGCTGATCGATGTTTCTCTCTCATCGATGTTTCTGACTCTATCTCTCTCCCTTCCTCTCTGTAAAAAATCAATAAAACATATTTGAAATAAAATAAAATAAAATAAAATCAGAATTGCTTTCAAATTGTACCCCAGGCAGGCTACTATAACCGTCTGCTCTAACTGCCTTGGTATGCAACCTTTATAAGGTGAGCAGATTTCTTAGTATTTTAGCCAACTCTACTGAATATTCTTATTCACAAAAGAATTCAATTGTTTCTCTCTCTCTCTCTCTCCATTCTTGAATGCCCAAATCTATCTCTGAGACAATTAAAGGACCGTTTGACTGAAATGCGGCCGTCAGTGTCTAGTTCGATGAAAAAATAAAAATGCCCAGCCATGAAGAACCTCAAATGTCAGGGGAAAAGGTCTGTTTTCTGATAGCAGTATTTTCCTTTGGTAATCTGTCAGACAAACTTTATCAGCAACTATTGGGCTCTTAAATCTTCCCAAGTGTTATGTGTTACGGAAAATAGAAAAGTTATTAAACTTGTGCCTATAGGGAAATATGAATCATAAAAATCCAATCAACTAGAATTAAAAACTTCAGATTGTATATAATTTATGTTGAGATGAGCAACACTAAAATCATAAATTTATTAAAGGAAAAACCAGTAACTGAAGTCATCTTCGGGCATTAGAAAGTCTCTTTAGTGTTCAGAATAGACAGCCTGCCTCTGGGAACATTCCTGACTGCACAGAAATGGATTATGTGTTTTGTTATGGAATCGAGGCCAGTTGGTTTACCAGAAAGAACATTTTCCAAAAGAAAAAATAATTGTGTATTAACAATGCTTTTAAGACTTGTGGCTGTTGTTGACTTTAAGCTGAATTTCTCCTTGTCAAATGAAACTGTATCTGAAATTCCAATTTATAAAATGGGTGAAAGAACTTAGTAAAATTCAGTCCCTAAAATCCATTTAGTGAAATACATTTAAATGTCCTAATTGAAGCTTCTTTGATAAACACAGAAATTTAATTCAGCATCCAAATTTTTATTTATTTTATATTAGCTGCACAATATGGAGAAAATTACCGTTCCCACTGATGAGGAGCTTAACAAGACAGTTTTTTTTTTTAAAGAACATTTTGCTATCACAGTATACTTTTCAAATAAAGATGAAAAAAGACATTATGTTTGGAGGTTTGCCCCTAAACACTTCAACTTGGCAACACACATTAACATATTGGTTTTCTTTAATGTACTGTAGTTTGAGACTGGTGTGTATATGTTGCTTATAAATTTTTAAAATTACTTTAAACAAACATAATAAAATTTGAGTAAATACTTACAGATTTCTGAAACACCTCTTTGAAGAGTAGACAAATCTCTGTTATAGTGCATAAGCAAAAAAAATAAACAGTGATAGCTATCCTAGGGGATTATATTAATGAACAAATATAAAATGTTAGGGTTTGAATTGAATTAGGCCTTTCATCAATAATGGTTATTTTCTTTTTCTTTTTAAAAAAATCCTAAATCTACTGCTGGCTTTCAATGTCATATAGGATCATTTAACCTTCATAAAATCCATTTTCCTCATCTGTAAATTGGAAATAATAACTAATGAGTTTTCATAAGAATTAAGGTAAGATGTGATATATCCTCTCTCCTTTCTTCTTTTGAATATTGCATCATTATTAATATTATTATTTATCTAATTATTAAGCCAATTGACTAGTTGTACCATTTCCCCCTCTGCTCCATATAGTGAGGAAAAAGGGGAAAAAGTTTATTTGTAATAAAGAGCTATACAGAAGCATCTTTAAAGGGAAGCAGTCTAAAGGCTTCCACTTCCTGCCTTTTAGACTGAACAATTGTATGTAAATCATTAGCATTTAATTAAGTTAATGCAATTTGATTAAAATGAAGATTGGATGGCCTGAAAGGAATGGACATTTATAAAAGGGCAACATGAAACTCAAAGTCTGCGTTTACAGCTGCCTGCAGGTCCTCTCTACCTTTATGAAATCCATTTTCCTCATCTGTAAATTGGAAATAATGTCTACCTAATGGGTTCTTATGAGAATAAAGCAAGATAATATATGTTATATCCTCTCTTCTTTCTTCTTTTTAATACTATATCATTATTACTATTACTAATGATGTAGTATTAATATTATTAATAATGATTAATTTATTTATGTAATTATTATTTCTCTAATTATTTGTTTTCAGCTGTTCCTGAAAACAAACCCTTTTGCTAAGAGTTCTTTATTCACAGGGAAGCCAGGAGCCCGGCAGTGATATTTGACTTCCTTTTCTTACTCCCCTATCCATCAACTGTCAAGTCCTGCCAATGTCCCTGCTTAACCATCATAACCACTACTACTTCATGTAGGCTCTCATTATGTTCTTACAGAATTAAATCAATAGTTTCCAAATCCGTGTTTTCCACCCTCCACAAATCTGAACAAAGCACTCTTTTCTTAAAGACCCTACATGCCCGAGGCGTTGCCTGTGGAGTGAAGCCCAAGCCTGTCAGGACCTGGTCCCTGCGCCCGCCCAGGCTTATTTTTCATTGCTCTCTATACCAACTTCACTGCTGCTCAGCAGGGAATGGCTTGTGGTCCTTAGTACACACCATGGGGTTTCATTTCTATGTCTGAATTTCTTTCTTCTTTCATCTAGATAACCAAGCTCAGGTACAAGCTACTTCCAGGAAGTCTTTTCTGAGGGTTACATCTCTCACTTCTCAGCCTCCTTCCTTAGGTTAGGTGCTACTTCTCTGAGGTCCCATAGGACCCTGTTCATCCCCGATCATTGTACGCATGATAGAACATTGTGGTTCTCTATTTAGCTGTCTGCATCCGTCTGTGAACTCCTAGAAGTGTCTTATTGACTCAGTGTCTGGAATTTTTCCTGGCTCCTAGGATGAGCAAAAAAATGTGTTTTCACATATGAAATGAGTGAATGTATGAGTCTCCAATAGTCTTACTCTTTTTTCAGTGAAATCATGAGTTAGTCAATAATGGACTGTATCTAGTGGCACTTCAGGTTTGTTGATTGCTTATTTTTAACTACAAACTGTCCAGGAGTGTTTTTGCCCAGAAAGTTGCCTTTATAGGACCTCACAAAAAAACATGTTTGGGTAATCACACCCATCCTTTATCGTGGTGTTAAATTTCTGCTTATTGGAACGAAATAATTGTGGCTGGCTGCATGTGGCATGTGCCACGGTGGGTGGCCAAGTTAATGGGTGAGGTATAATGTTTAATTGATGGGGTTAGGCCATTGTCTAATTTGACTTCCATAGCCCGAATTTTATTGGTAAGCTCAGTGGGACTTCCAAGGCAGACTGCATCTTTATACTCCTGAGCATTTAGCGATGCCTTTTCGAGGGCATGGAAGTGTGTTGGTACCATTGTGGGAGATTAGGAAATAGTAGTAGCAAATTTATATGAAAAAGAGATTTAAAAGTAGCCTCCTACTCTCCTACCAAGCTTTGTTGAATCTGGATAATGTAAGACCCCGATTAAACCATAGTAGGAATATAAATTAACAGAAAAAGTCAAGAAATGACATCTCAGATTAGCCCAGAAATGGCAAGATTTAGAATAGAATCATTATATTATCAAATAAACAAACAAGTGAAACTCATAACTAAGAAGACGTGAGGCACTCTCCATGATTCAAGGTGGTAGTTGGAAATAAACATGCTGTATTTCCTCTTTAGTACCTATTATTGTCCAACATACCTTGTAATTTACTTTTTATCTTATTTATGTCTGTTTCCTTCACTGCAATGTAACCTCCATGAGGGTAGGGGTTTTGCTCCTATATTGCAAATGATTAGAATAGTGTGTAAAATAATAAGCACTCAATAAATATGTTCTGAATGAATGAATGGTTTGGTAGAATACATTATAGCCCTATCAAATTCTATTGAAAATGGCATCATGGAGAATAGTTAAAATTAGGTTCTTTGAAGACCTTGGTAGTATTTCTCACAAGTTAATTAGTTCATCTCTGCCTAAAATTTAAGGTAATTATTAAATTCAGAAATTGATCAAGTATTTATTGAGCAGAAATACTCAATCACTCACTGTTTACCATTGGAGTTTTAGTTTCTCTTTATTTCAAGATCACTCTCTGCCTAGAATTATTCTATCATATGTTATCATATCTCCATAAAAATAAGCATTTCCATATTAAATATTGTAGGCAAGATTTGCATTAAACCATGAATTTCAGACATAATGGTGATTATTTACTGAATCTGAAATCAACCTGAATTTAAAAGAATTTTCTCAAGGCCTGAATAAATAGCCATTATATTCACACATACAAGAAACAAAAGCACTTAGAAAAACAGTTTAGTTAGTAATATCACAATATTCTCAATGGAGTTAATGTTTAATTTTTTGCAAGATTTTATTGGGGAAGAAGCTTTTTTAGTCAGGTATCAATCTACACTAACACCTTTTGAAGCATTGACTTCCTTAAAATATATTTCTAGTAGAATTTACAGAATTTATTTATTGAATATTAACTGAATAGATATTGACTATTCATGCTTTTTAGGATTTAACAATGCCAAATAGATGATCTTAGTAAAGTGTTCTATGTTTGCCACAAATAATGTCAGTATGCTGTTACATCCAAGTTATTTATTATCTTTAAATAATTTGGAACTTTTTCCTAAAATCTAATTATTAATGATGTTCCATCTGTTAACACATTTTAAGTTGAACATTTCTGTTATAATCCAAGTTTGATAGTAATTAGCTCTATTCCTTTAGATAAATTGCTTTCTGGATCTCAGTTTTCTTATCTGCTTAATAGTCTTTATAGTTTATTCTTTCACTAAAAACCTATGCATTATTTCATAATTATTTGAGCAATTTAGAAAATAAGGACAGAATAATTAATTATATTTAATTTACATTAAAAGTCTTCAATGCATATTAAATACTTTGTAAGATCTTTTTCCCTCCAATTAATTGATACTGAATATAAGGTTTCATTCATTTGTATATTATTCATGTTATTCATGTAGTTTGAGTCTTTCAGGAAGAGAAAAGAAGGATCATATATTTGATAGGTTATTTTTTCCTCAATTTTTATTTAGGAAATATGCTTTAGCAGAAAGAGACTGATAGAATAATAACTTTGTGGTAGAGCAAATGGGCTCAGTAAGTATGCATATAACTTCACAATCAGAATATCTGAATTGTCTTGCTGAATGGAGAGTAACACAAATTTTTCATTATAAATTATGTCTACTTTTCTCTTGGCTACTTTTTTTTATTGCTTAAAATATTACAAAGAGTATTACATATGTCTCCTTTCCCCTCCCCCCCCCTTGACCTTGGTCACTCCCACCCCCACCCCCCAGCACATGCCTTCACCCCCTAGTGTCTGTGTCCCTTGGTTATGCTTATAAGGACTCATACAAGTCTTTTGGTTGATCTCTAACCACCTCCACCCCTCACCCTCACCTTCACTCTGAGGTTTGACAGTCTGTTGGATGCTTCTCTGTCTTTGGATCTACTTTTCTTCAGCAGTTTATGTTGTTCATTATATCCCACATCTACTGTGTAGATGTATC
>NW_006287547.1:3300444-3301120 GCF_000327345.1 Myotis davidii
ATAAGCCACTATTTACACATTTCTATAGTTCCTTTACTGGATGCTTAGCAGTTCATTAATATAATTTATTTTGTTTCAATCATATTTTTTCTCCATCCTCAATTTCATGAAACAAGAGATGAATTTTTATGGATTTATTTTCTTCCAATGAATCAACTGTATGATGTCTGAAGGTTATTGATCTTAAAGAAGACTGTACTGATCCAGGGGATATTGTGCATGAGCAATTAGTTTTTATGAAAGGAAGAAGGGTAACACTTTATAGAGCTCATATTATCAGTAGTTGTTGATTAGAGCACTGACTTATTTGATATCTATCACGGTTAAAAAGCTTACTAGGTGATTACTGGATTTGTAGGGGATATTGTGTATGAGCAATTAGTTTTCATGAGTAAAAAGAAGGGTAACACTTTATAGAGTTCATATTATCAGTAGTTGTTGATTAGAGCACTGGCTTATTTGATATCTATCAAACCAGGTTAAAAAGCTTACTAGGTGATTACTGGATTTGAAGGTCTATGAAATAATCATTGTATTTTTTATTATGGTTAATAAATACGTACTATAAAAATTTTGGTAAATATAGAAAACATATTGTTATCTCAGCACCCAGACATGACTTTTGTTATACTTTTGGTGAATTTTTTCTCTAAGTATATACTGTAGATACAAGCCT
>NW_006287547.1:3301419-3305102 GCF_000327345.1 Myotis davidii
AAATTAATCTAAAAGATTATGCTACTAAAAACAAATAAATTTATAGATAAATTTTGTGTTCTGTTCTGATATGAAAAAAACTGAATGGCTAAAGCCAATAATGTATGCCCGGTTTTAAGACTTGTGATATCTGTTGCCAAATTGAATAATGGGGTTTGATGGCTTTTAAAATCCCTATTTTAAAAATTATTTTAGTGATTTTAAGTAAAACTTTCATATCTGTTCTTGTATTATTTTCTACTGGATGAAAATCTTAGTTAATAGTGTAAAACAATAATGGTCTTGTAGTAAGTATGTGGTATAAATGATGTAACACAAAACCTTACGCATCCAATGTTGTTTTGTGTTACATCATGTTTTTATTGAATCCAGAGAGGGGAAGAGAGAGGGAGAGAGAGATGGAAACATCAATGATTAGAGAGAACATCATTTGCAGCCTCCCATATGCTCCCGATTGGGGATTGAGCTTGCAAACCAGGCATGTGCTCTGATTGGAAATCAAACTGTGACCTCCTGGTTTGTAGTTCGACACTCAACCACTGAGCAACACCGCGTGGGCCAAAATGTTTTTGAAGTCATTCTTTAGAAATTAAATAAAAGCATAAACATTTTTCATACATTATGGTAAATTATTACTGTTACAAAATATCATTGAACTTTAATTTTTTCCATCACATTTGACTTGAAATAAATTGTTTGCAACATTTTTCATACTCAATATCCACTGTTTTTTTCTTAATCAGAATCTTATATTTTTCAGCCAGTGTGGCTGCAGTGTATTTGGCCCTGGCAATAGTTTATGGCTGGTCTAGGCTACATCTCAGGATGTCTTATAACATGATGTGGTCTTAAGAATCTGTTCTTGTCAATGAGACTTGATCAAAAAAAGTCTTCTCAGAAGGTATTTGCTAAGGGTTTTGATTTTCTGATGAAAGGAGATGGTTGTGGCTGCCCACTCTCCCTTGTCTCTCTTCTTCCATCTCGTGACCAGAAGATCTTCTCTGTGTCATTGAGCTTCTGACTCACAACTATCCACCTTCAAATTTCTTATTGCATGGTCAGGGGAAACTCCTATTCATTTAAACTACTGATGGCTTTTCTCTTAACTGATTTGAAGGCATTCCTAAAATATAAACACTGATGTTTTTACAACTGCTTTTAAAATATACATCTTTAGAGAGTTCATCAAAATTGACTGCTCTAGGAGTCACCAAAATGACTTCATAAAAAATGAGGTTTTTAAATGAGTACATCAAAGAAATTGTAGAATTTAGAGTTAGAAGACACCTTAGAGATGATCTAATTCATAAATTTTTAATGGTGAATGTTCATTAAAATTGTCACTGGAACTTTAAAGAAATATACATATTTGGGCCCCATGCCCAGGCACTGTGTTTCAGTAGATCTCAGGTAGGACCAAGACATCTGTATTTTTTTAAAACTACAGGGTGATTCTAACAGACAACCAGGGATAAAAGTTACTGATCTATATCTACACCTCTCAAACAGTGATCTGTGGAATATCCTGTTATCTGTAGATCTAGCAACAGATTAGAATTTTGAAGCCCACATAGGGGAGGTAACTTTATGTAACTGTATTACTCGACAAACCCAAGATCCCGGTAGACAGAAGAAAAACTGTTACTGTAAATCTAAGGTAACTGTAGCCAATATTCTTTCTAGAAATTTTAAATATCAAGAATGGAATTTGTTATCATTCTTTTAACTCTCTCATGCTTCCACGAGAACTTCACCTTTATTTCCACTGCTCACAATTGTTCAGATATTCAGAGTTTGCTTACAGTTAGTCCAATGGTGTGGGTGGGCCTTGTTTGAAAGATTAGGCCAATTTAATGAATGGAGCCAGCTGGGGTAGGGCTGTTGGCTGGATGGTATTAGCTGTCACTATGACCTCTCCAACCCCTAACTTCTTTACCGAGAGAAGGAGACTGCCACTGAAGCTCATTTGGGCAATGTTTGGTTGGTTTATATTAGTGATATGTACAATTAGTTTAGAAATTCTTTCAGACCTCATCTGACAAGTTATTCGATTTCTATTTAACGTAGACTCAAGTAATTTAAATAATTTCTATTAGTAAATAAAGTCTCCAAAATGAGCTCCAATAAGTTTTTACATATAAGGTAAAGATTCAGAAATTAGTTCTGAGCCTGAAATAACAAGAAAACATTTTAAATCTCAAATTATGCCTTATTAAAGTTAAGTTGCTTGAGTTCCTTCATCTCCAATTTAGCCATTTTCCATTACATACCAAATTAATCTTTTTTTGTTAATTGATAGTTCATTCTAGGAAATGTATTTTTGTATGCATATATGTTCAAATACACAAATATGTACATATATGTTAGATATTGTTTCATATATGTTAGATATATGTTTATACACACATTGTGTATTATGTATTTTAAATTGCATTGTTTAGCCATATTTTCAGAAAAAATTCACTTCTACTGTCGTGGTACACAACCTGCTTTCCTATTTATAATGGTCTGGCAACTTCAGCATGAAATTATAACTAATTTGCCTACAAACGTCAGGTGGTCATAATAATCTGGCCACTCAGTGTATATAGTGGGTAGAGTTATATGCATGTATGTATGTGTATATATATATGGTATATAACAATATATATGAATATATCTGTGTATATACATATATACACATATATGTATAGACATATTTATTCTAATGTGCATAGTCTCCAAGAAATGATAGAAAATATTTTTGAAGACATTTCTATCTTCCTGTACTCCATCTTTAAAAGCAGGATCCTGGGCTGCTTGTAGAATTTAAGGTATGCTTTAGGCAGTATTAATCATAAGGAGTGTATTTTATGTAATTGGATCTTACTGGCTGTGGTTGCTCAGGGCCTTGGTTATGTTGTCCTTCTCATTTTACTCTCTAGGCAACAATTGACAGAGAAGACTTGGCTCCTAGGGGCCTAGACTCCCCGTGGCTATGTCAGTGTTGGAACCATTTAAGGCCCAGGAGCCTGGGGCTAGCAAAGTTTGCATCACTGACCTCCATTCCATAGACTCCTCATTTGCCAAACTAGAAGCCTACCCCTCAGGCCAAAGACCCGGGACCAGTACACAGGCATCTTTCCCAGAGAGACGGAAGGTGTGTTTCCGTCTGTTCTCTGTGCAGTACCCTGGGGCTGGTAGTCTGCAATCCAGGGTGGAAATTCCCCTCCTCCCATCCAGAACCAGATGATCAGGGGATACCCCCCGGGGAATCGCCACAAAAACCGGGGAACAGGCACCTGCGAAAGCTCCGCTCCAGGGGAGACCGGCTCTCTGCAGCCCGGAAGACGTGCAGCACGAACATGATGCCCACCGGCCACGGAGGCAGAGGCAGGGCTTAGAGCTGGCGCCCCCTGGGAAAAGTGAACAACAAACAAACCTCCTATTAAAGAGAGGGGGGAAGGGGCAGCCCAGGGCTCGAGCAAGCCGGAGGGCGAGTGCAAAGCGGAGCCACCTGCCCCGGCCCTGCAGGTGTGGGCAGTTACCTGCCGGCCCCTCCCATGTAAGGCTGGCGAGGTGGGTGCTGGGAGCCTCCGCTCGGAAGGCACGGGCACCGGCGCTGAGCCCTGCGGTGGCCGGTGAGTCTGGCCTGTGAGGCCTTTAAGAGTCTTTTCTTAGTTTTTTAAAAGTCTCGTGGGTCT
>NW_006287547.1:3305203-3333319 GCF_000327345.1 Myotis davidii
TCCCGATTGTGGGCCACTGAGTCAGGGACCGGGGTCACGGGGCTTATGGGGTCGACGGCTCAGCTTCTCCTCTTTGTTGCGGCCTTTGTCCTTCGCCCGGATGCGCAGGTTTGTTTCCAGGAGGGCTTTGTCCTTAGGTGCCTGCAGACTTGGAGTGTCCCTGGGGGAGGAGAGCCCGGCACCCTCCTACGTGGCCAGAAACCACGAATGTTTTAAAAAGCGGGACTCGGGTGGACACGTGGAGCCCAGACTAGAGGGAGTAGAGTTGCTGCAGGAAAACCAGTCAGCAGGGCTGATTTGGGCTTGGCCTGGGAGATGGAAATAAGTGAACCAGCTTGGAGCATTGAAGTTCTGTGCTGGAGAGGATGTCCTCACCAACTGGATGAGAACGTGTTGCAAAGGGAGGAATGGATGGTCTCAGATTTTTGGCTTGAGCGTCTGGCAGTATAGTGCCACCATTTATGGAGCTTTGGTGCATTACAGGAAGATAAGTAGGCTTTCCTGCCTTGGTCTTCTTTCCCTTAAAAAATGTTTTATAGTTACTTTTGCATTCCCTTTATACCATGTATTACAGACTGGAACTTTATGTAGGTGTGCTGTGCTTGGATTAATACCTCTCTCCTTTAAAAGATTGTGAGCTTTATTTGATCTCCTTGGTTTAGAGCATGGCCTGGCACATGTTAGGCTATTAATAATTGCTGAGTGAAAAAATGAGTATGTTGCTATTGAGACATGAAAATGGGGACATTTCCAGTTGGCTCTTGGATGTAGATATGTCTGGAGATAGGAAAAGAGAATGGGCTGCAGATAATCACCTACAAGATGATGAAATCACCAAGAAAGTCGAGTGAAATGAGAAAAACTCAAGGAAAGGAGGAGTAACTGGTAAAAAAAAGACTAAGAAAAACTGAGTAAGGCGTCTGGTTGGAAAACCGTTGAGTCAGACTTACAGACTTACAAAAATAAGCATTCTTGCATAAACTCCACATAATCAAAGGCGATCACAATCTTCTACTTGAGTTATTCTGACCAAAAGCTTCCTTTTCCATTTTAATTCGTCTTTCTGTGAAATGTATAAAGCAGGAAGAAAGGGATTGTTCAGTAAATGCATGGAGAACTTCAGGACTCAAAACCATATTTAATAAAAATTTATGGGCAAAATTAACGTATCTTCCCCACTGAAGTTGAAGGTAACAGGAATTCACATATGTATTAGCCATCTGTGGAATCTCTCTAGAAAATTACCCCTGTTACCTTATTGAGCCCAGGTTGCCTCCTCTAGCTCATCTAAAACTGCAGTGAATTCCAGAAGATAAGCTTGGTCTAATAAATTGTAACATTTTCCACGTAGAGTAATGATGTAATGACAAACGACTTTTTTTGTGACTGATAACCTATTGTTAAAGAAGAAGGTGGTAATTATTTGACTGCTTATCTATGGAAGAGAAAAACAGATATTCTGGTTATATCATAGAACATATTTGTGGTGGGAATGGGTACACCAGGTACCACAGTTCAGTCCACAGCTCATTCATTTTGTTTCTGTACCTACTACTATTACTACTCCAACTAAGAATAACAACAATGAAAATGGTTTTGATGATGTCTACTCATATTTTGAGTGCAAAAGGATTCTGCTAATCACTTACAATTTATTATCTCATTTAATACAACAAAAATATAAGTTGGTATAATTGACTTTCCTGTTGTTCTTGTGAGGAAATAGAGGATTTGAGAAATTATGTGAGTTGCCCAAGATGGTGCAACCAATGAATGATATAGGTGAGATTCCAGCCTAGATCTGTTTGACTGTAAAGTCTAGGCTCGTAACCTTCATCATCCTCTCTGATGGTTATTTTGTTGTTTGCGTAATGACCAATTTAAAGTTAGATCTATAAAAATGTCATGTAGAGGATTAGACCCAGGATTCAAAACCTCACCAAAGCACCGACGGTTCTCTAGACTTGCTCTAAAGCCACCAGCTGGACTGCCTCTTACAGCTTCAGCCACAGTGCCATCCATCCACCAGCTCTAGTTTGTCTAAGGTAAGAAATCTCCTTAATGTAGCTTATGTGAATCTTTAAAATCCTATTATTGGTTTCTGAAGGCTTTCATCCATCACCCTCTTGTGATAAATCTCTAACAAAGCTTTTGGCCCTCCTTTCACTTTCAGATTTCCTCATTCTCAATACATTTCTTAGTGAAGTCACAATTAATCTTGAGTAGCACATTAACCTTGTTCATATCAGAGTAACCCTGCAAGTTTTGCAGTTTTACATGTGATTAGAGACAGGTAACTCACATGCTGTGAGTCTCCGTTCGCCCTGGGCAGAAAGGTAAGGATAGGGTTCTGAACTCTGCTCCTATTTATCTCTGTTCCCTGACCAGGCTTGGGTATCTGCAAGGCTCGGCTGATCTTTCAGAATTTTTCTATCTTACCCACTTATCATCTGATGAAATCCCTTTGCGTCTTTCCATTTTCTTAAGTGCTGTTCCTCAATAAATTAGTTTGAATTAAAAATTTAAGCTCCTCAAACTGTATGGGAATTTTCAGCCTTTTATTTAATTGATTTCAAAAAATTCTCTGCTCAACATCCGAGTGGCTAGATTTTCCTTCAAGAGAGCATTGTCTCTTTGCATTCAGAATTTCAACTACTAACTCATAATCACTTTGCCTCCAAAGGTAAGAAGGTGGTTATTTCATTAAGATTCCACCAGAAATAATCCATTCAGACTGTATAGTTATCGGGTGGCATTCTGCAGTAAGCAGAAGTAGCCATGTGCAGACTCATAGGGAAAAGTTTTTTACATAATGTGGTTACATGAGGCACTTCATCATCTATATGTCCATTTCCCTTGTTCATCTTTCTTGTGATTTAAAATTTCCACCATTTTATAACAGGTTAAGGTATGAGAAGCCCTCTTAAAATATAGTTAAGTAAAGGTCACCTTTTAAGTCATTAATGGCTATTAACATCAAATTGAGATGTAGTTTTGAGTCCCTTTAATGACTCAAGGATAAGAAGAGAATGATAGAGGAACAATGGGATGAATGTCGATGGGCTGGGGTGTCAGGAAAGTTGTGCATCAGGTGGTTCTACATCTGGAAGGCAGATTTGAACGGGGCACCGTGGTGGAATGTTCAGGAGACTCCGGTGAAGACTGAGGGTTTTCAGCTTAAATGAATTGAGGGTGGAGTAAAGCGGTTGAACTGTTGATGTCTATTCACAATTTTGTCAGAATATCCAACTTATTTTAAAATGGATAATTTTAATTCAATACTTATTTTCCCTCTTATGATTAGGAAACCATCGCAAAGACAAAAGTAAAGACATTGCTGTACTTAATGACATTGGCTTGGCACTCTATGTTCCTTATAGAATTTCCTAACGGAACCTTTGTATTGATGAAACCAGAATGATGTGCATGTATCCAGTGGAAAATCTTCATGTTAACTACCATGTTTCACTGATATATAGATTCATAAAATATAGATTAGATGAAAGAAAAAAAGCATACTATATGGAATTTATATGTGGAGAATTACTTTTTAAACACAACACTGAACATTTAAAGGTGCAATAATCAAATAGAGAGCAGTTGTGGAGGAGAAAGGAAGAACATCGGATCTGCCTATACTATCAACGGCAGCAGATTAACCTTTTTAAACAGTTTATTAGCCCATAAAAGGAAAACCACTGAAAAGGTCAAATGGCCAAACATGGGAGCATAAAACCATTATTGCAGGAAGATGAGTTTTGAAAATTAGACAAAAAGGTGAAAGCTATTATTATGGGAGAGAAATCAGTAGAGCAAGTTACTATGGATAACAGCATCTGGAAAACAACAGCAATTGAAATTCCATTTTCTGAGTGACAGACTCGAAGGGCTCCACAAATAATTAAAAAGAAGAGACAGATAACCTCATGGCCAATAAAAGGCTAAGCAACTCAGGATAACTTAAGGGAGATCCACATCACCAGAGTATTAAAAGAAAAAACTAGGAGGGTTTGGAGATCCTTTTTTGTTTGTTTGTTTTGAGGAAATCAATAGGAACCCCCATGAAATAAATGTTTGAAAAAGAACAAATCTAGAAACAGTGGCTCATTTTCACAAGATGCTACAGATCACAGTCTTTGTGAATCGTTTGAACTGTCCTGGGAAGTTCTTTAAGTTCTGGAGTCATGGGCAATGTATCCAAAATGTTAGCAATGGGGAGCAGGAAGAGCCTTTTTTTTTTTTCTTAAATCGTCTTTAATGTTAAGCCATGTAGTGGAGTATACCCTTGCTAGAGGTAAAATTGGGAAGTGGAGAATAAGTAGAAAAAAAGGGGGTGGGGTGGTTGGAGACATAAAGAGGTAGTATGCAAAAATCAAACAAACAACAGGAAAAGTAAAAGAACAAAGTAAACAAATCTAAGGGTTTTTTTTTTTTTTTTCAGCCTTTATGACGTACATGGTACTGTGGTAAATCCCTTACAATCTTTAACTCCTTATATCCTTTCAACAGACACAGAAGTTAAAAACGAGGCACAGAGATTAGCATTACTTAGCTAATATAACTGCTGGCATCTATAATTGTGGGCAATCTCTGTGACTGAACACTTGTACTTTCCCGAATATATCAGGTTTCAGAAGATACGGACTTAAGAGTACCTGGAGTCAGTCTTTATCACATGTTAGTTGTGAGACTCATTCAAGCAACTATTTATTTATAACTATTAAGAGTATTTACGTGCTCACTATGTGCCTCTTCCAGATACCTTGGATGCAGCAATGAATTACAGAGACAAAGATTCTATGTTTATAGAGTACATGTTTCAGTGGGTAGAACTTGGGAAAGTCAGTATATTTGTCTAAGTTTGTTTCTTTTTATTATCTCTAAAATGAAATGTATAACATAAAAGGATCTGCTACTATAGCTGGACTTGACGGTTGTAAATTGTAATATGCTTTACAAATAGTATTCCCCCTCTGATCACCTAGAACCATGCCTGGCACGCCGTGAGTGGTGCTCCATAACATGGGAGAAAAGCAGTGAGGAGAGGAAGGAAAGCATAGACATTAGCAGGTGGGGAGTGATGGCTTCGGGTGTGGTTCACTGGCTTCTGGTCCTTCATGACCTGGTCATGTTTTGAAAAGCAGAGCAGAATATTGCCAGCGATGGAGATTTCAGCTCAATCCCAGGAAATGTATCACTTAAAAAGATGAAATTACACTCTAGGCAGCTTCCAAAGCGATTAAGTTATGTGTGGGGTTGGTATGGTAGGACCGGTACAGGGTCGATAAAGTAACAAACTAGGGGTATGGGATAGATAAGGTTGAAACAGTCAGACTCATGGGTCTGAGTGTGTGCAGATTAGAATGGATGTTAGAGTTCATTTCCAATTTCCCTGCCCTCCTCACTTTTTTTAAGATAAGAAAATATAATTCTGGAGTAGGCCATAAAATCCCAAGTGGGATTAATTCCAAATCAAGGTCAGGCCTAGAGGCAACATCCAGCACTCTGACCCCGACAGTGCAATATGGCTAGTACTGTTTATGTATTTCTGGCTCATTCAGACTCAGGGTAGTAAGCCTGGTGTTTAACTGGTGTTTCTCTCTTACAAACATTAGTGAGTCCGTGCTTATCACCGCTTTCATGTAGTGAGCCAGTGGTCATTTGAACACTGAAGTGCTCACGTTTGACAGCTTTTCTGAAGTCAGAGACCAGATCCCAGATAGACACACACGCAACCACACATATGCCCCAAACAGAAAAGCAAGGTGTGGTTTCCCAACCAAAATGAGAGATGCTTTCGTGTTATAATTTAATTTGCCATACTAGATGCCAAACAGAAATGGGGTTAAACTTTGGGCAGGATCGAAAACTTCGCTGTGCCCTGACCGGTTTGGCTCAGTGGATAGAGCGTCGGACTGCGGACTGAAGGGTCCCAGGTTCGATTTCGGTCAAGGGCATGTACCTTGGTTGCAGGCACATCCCTAGTAGGGGGTGTTCGGGAGGCAGCTGATCGATGTTTCTCTCTCATCGATGTTTCTGACTCTCTATCCCTCTCCCTTCCTCTCTGTAAAAAATCAATAAAATATATTTTAAAAAATAAAATAAAACTTTGCTGTATTTTGACACAGTAACACTTACATGAGGTACAGTTTGCCTGCCTGAGCCACACTGTTCACCCAAAGGTGCTGTGAGTGGTGGTTGACTGAGAGGTTGTGTCTCCCTGGCTGGCGTGCTTAGTGGTGAATGCCACAGTAACACCCCCAGTGAAATGGCCATGTAAGGAGGATGTGACAAAGGGGAGCCTTGGATGATTGATATTTTCATGATTCTAAAATGCCCAATTCTTACTCTGTTCTGTCTTTGATTATATCTCATTTTACACCAGGCAGCAACATTAATGCCAAACAAGTCAGTTTCAGGACAGGTAAGGATCTTCCTACATTCTCTGAGGGGGCTCAAAGGCAATACTTAGAACTGCTTTTTGTGTAAAGAGCTCTTGCACAGTTTGATAATGATCAGCTATTTTAAATGTAAAAACAAAACAACAAAACAAATCCTCATTCAAGATACAATAACAATTTAGCGACAGCAACACACTGTGTGATGATTCTGCTCCCAAGTCTGCTAGAAGTAAATGGAAGGCTATATCTTCTGATTTGAGGAAACCTGCTATTTATAGACCATTTATTTATGTCTGAAGCACATTTAAATATAAATTGCAATACTTAATGCCTAGTTTTAAAACATGTCATTCACAATCCATTAAGTATTTTATTGCATGAGTTGTATAAGAAACAGATTTATAGCCCTCAATTACCACATTAATAAGGGATGATGAAATCTCACTGAAGATGTATTTCCCTTCAGTTTTTACAGAAGTATATTGTTGCAGCATGATGTGAACTAGATTCTAATGTTTTATCACAAGAAGACTAAAAAAGAAGTGTTCTGATAGGCAGAAGGTATAAGTATTCATATTCTCATTAAACATTATTGCTTTAAAACCAGTGCTGAAAAATTACTAAAAACATGTACTGGGTTTTTATAGGAAGATATTTTAAATCAATTTGGAAAGTACAGTTAGCTTTGGTCTATGACTTATAGTTGTAACCTATTTCTAAAATGTTTCTCTTTGTATATAAGAGCCCCAAGTACTTGCTGAATGCAGTACTTCACTTTGTTACAGCCTAAAGGAGTGGTTCTCAACTCTCCTAATGCCGTGACCCTTTAATACAGTTCCTCATGTTGTGGTGACCCCCAGCCATAAAATTATTTTCATTGCTACTTCATAACTGTAATTTTGCTACTGTAAACAATATGTAATTATATATATGTTTTCCTATGGTCTTAGGCGACCCCTGTGAAAGGGTCGTTTGACCCCCAAAGGGGTCACGTCCCATAGGTTGAGAACCACTAGCCTAAAGGCACTCATGTTACATTTTGGTTATATAATTTTAAAGGGATTTCAAAATAATTAAGCATCTTAATCTTTTATGTGCAGAGGGCATGGGGGATGGGTCACTGAGTATTTAAGCAGCTATATACCTGTATAAATGAAGACACTGCATTTCAGAGCCACCTGAGTTGGTAATAGATTTAATAATCAGAAATAAAATAATGCAAAAAAGCAGAGGAGCCAGAGATAAGAAGGTTGATGTCTCAGAAACAATTCAGGGCTGAATAAAGTGGCACTTGACAGAGAACATATAGAGCGTGCACCTGAGAGGGAGGGGAAGGGTCCCAAGAGAGGAACACAGGTCTGGGTTAACATTCTAGAAGTCGGGGAATTGTCAGCTTGCTCAGGACGGGTGGTAGAAGAAGGGGCCCAGGTGATCCTACTGACAAATGAAGTGGAAACTTCAAAACACCTTGAGCTTTCTGAGTAAAAAAAGAATGCTCTTCCAGTAACAAATATTGATATTGTTAAATATAGTGCTGCATTTAGCACTGAGAATATTTATAATGCATTTCCTGCTCATGTTTTTGAGAATCTTAACTGGCAGTAGGAGAGATGCTGACTTGTCTGGGATATGATCTAGTTCACACCCATATTTCCAAGGCATAAATTATAAGTAGGTTTTAAAGCTTTTGTGGAGTCAGTGAAGACTGGGTGCAAGCTCTTTCCCAGGAAGCACGCAGGGCAGTGAAACAGCTCGGTAATTGCCATTTCTACACAGAAAGCAGAGCACAAGGGTTGTAAAACCATCTGGCTCTGTTTCCTGTGTAAGAGCTATGGGTGGGAAAGCTTGGAGGACCAATTTCACGGCTGGCGTGAGGATTTCAATCCATTTAAAATGATTGAGTATAATTCCTAAACTGTGATTTGCAGCTAATGGTTAAGAAATTGTCTATATTTGTAAATGGTGTGCATTAATTACAATCTTGTTTCTTTGTTTAAGACAATCAGACCGACTTAGGGTGATAGAGTCATTTATATTTGCTTGGTACTATTTATTAACAGAACAATAAATGTCTATATTACTAATTTAAGTGCCTCATTTCCTTTTTCTATGGACATTATCAGGTTTATGAGTCATTATTTTTCTGTTTCTAAAACATTTCCAAGAAGTTGGCAGTATTTACCTTTTTATATGCAATGCACAGTATAACTGATCTGTGTAATGAATGGAAATAACTTAGAGAATCATGGAATTTAGCCTTGGAAGAAACTTTAAAAATCACCTGTTTGAAATTAAAACTTCTACTTTAAGTATGAGTGCATGGAAGTCCAAAGAAGTGAGACAACTTGGCCAATGCCATACAGTAAGTCAATAGTTCCAGGACTAAAATCCGATAACATATGTATGAGGCACATATTCTGAGATAGGCATCATTCTTAGATTTTAAGTATACTAACTAATCCTCATAACTGTTGTATGAAGTAGGACTACTATTATCCTCATTCTACAGATGAGTAAATAAGACACACACATTAGGCCTTGGACTAATTCTCTACCTTTTGCCCTCTCACTATTGAGGCACCTCACACACTTTCCATTATCTTTGTAGCAAAGTTCCTTTCTAATATAAAATGCTATAAACTACTGTATACTAAGGTGAAGATGACTGATAAAGAATTTTTCTTTTTAAGTATATTACTGTGTGTTAAAGAAAGGCAATATTTTAATCAAAAGAAATGATTCTGGGGAGAGGATAACAATATCAAAGTTTTTACTTGAGTGTGGGAGAAATTTTGTGGAGGGTGAGATATCCCTAGATACTTCAGTGCTGCATTTAATTAGAAGGAAACACTTACTGAAATAATTCTCCTCCCAAGGAGTAACCTCTGCATTCTTTTTCTTCCTTTGTATTCCTTTTTGGTAAAGACAAATGATGTGACCTGAGAAAGAAGAATTATTCCTATTTCCACTTTTTCTCTGCCTTAAACATATCTAGAAGAAGTTTAACCTATACATTTAGGTCGGTGTAAGTCAATATTAAACTCCATTGGTTAGTTTGACCCTATAATTGGAGGGAATAGAAGTGAAAGAGATGCCAACATTTTCACAAAAGTGTCAGTACACAGAAAAGGATAAAGTGTGGCTGAAGGAAGACATGCGAAAACACTAAAGTTGTCCTGAATTTACATTTGTCCTGTCATCCAAATAGGAGCATCAGATACCAGGGATGGAGTAGGGAGATCTAAAAAAATACTGGAGCAGTGTTAGACATGATAGATGGTGGCTTTCATTTAAAAGCTTGCATTTGGCTACGTAATAATGGCCATTCCTCCAGTTGGGTGGATTTCTAAGCGCCATATATCCAGTGACTCCTCAGGTCCTGTCTGCAGTCTTTTTATTTTTCCTCCTAAGTATTTCATTTATTTATTTTACATGTTATTTACTGTAACTTTTACGTTGCACTATTTTTATTTTAACAGAAAAATCTATACAGATATTTTGCTTAACGAAAAATTGGTTACAATAAAGTAAGGATTATAATTTTATTTTATTTTTTTAAATTTCTTTATTGATTAAAGTATGATATATGTGTCCTCATCCCCACTGTCGGCAGTCTTGGTAGAAATGCAAGGACAATGCTATTAGCTGTTTCTGACAGACCTCTACCACTTAACTAACTTAACCAATTTATTCTCTGAAAACTCAGGTTTCCACATGAGTAAAATGGGGGTATTAATTGGGAGTATGCTGGGGTCTGACCCCAGCGGGTCCAGGGGTCCCCAAAGGTGTGGACGGAGTCGGCGAAGAAGGAATGACACGGAGACAGCGTTCAGTTGATCAGCAGCCTTGCCAGGATCTCTAGCCACAATCTTCAGCCAAGTTCCGTGTCCATGTTCTCTTGCAAGGTTCTCCAGCCACATTCTCCAGGTTCTCCAGCCAGGTTCTGTAGCCATGTTCTCTCGCTAGGTTCTCCAGCCAGGTTCAGTCACCAGGTTCTAGTCAGGTTCTCTTGCCATGTTCTATCCAGGTTGAGTAAAGATTATGTAGCTTAAGCATGATTGTTCGTAGTTAAAGAGATTAATTACCCGCCTGGCACTTAGTGAAGGGGTTTTATTCCCTCCCTAACTTCAGGGGAAAATCTCTACATGGGGAAACCTTTCTCAGAGAGGTGACCTTGGTTAAAACACATAGTGCCAAGAAGGTGAACAAACATATTAAGAACAGTATGCCATATATGCCAGGTCCCTTGAAACAGCAAGGATGGACCGGCTCCCGGCAGGAGTACTTATTTCAGAGGGTAATTGTCAGGGATGCAATAAGATAATACACAAAATGTGCAGCACATTTTCTGACACATAATACATGTTTCATAAGTGATACTTTGTTACAATTATAATTTTGCTTATTAATGGAGATACCAGAAGGTTAAGTAGTTGCTTCGCTTAAAAATAAAACCGTCATGACTGACTCGGTATGTTTTTCTGACTTGGAATATAGCTAGAAAACCTTGTTTCTATTTAATGGTGGAATCAGGACTACAATCTAATCTTTCATCCCTCACCAACTCCTCTTTCTTCTCCTCCTGGGAGTTATGTTTCCAGAATGAAGAATTCCCTTCCATACAGCAGCAGCTGGTCACTCCCTGTTTCAGCTCAGGAGTCCTTCTCATTATTTCCCGTCAAGGGAGGAACTGCTGTTTCTCCTGCTAATCAGCGGCGTGGTTGCCTATTGAGGTCAGTGGTATTGACAGCATCTGCTTCCACAGGGGATTGGTGAGCCATCCATCAGAATTAATACCTTCAACTCCCATGGGGCCCCCATGATGTTACAAGCTGGTGTCACAGGAAAAACAGATTCAGTGTTTCTGGACAGTCGGGGAGCAGTATGGAGTGAGAGTGTGTGAAGGTCAAAAGGGAGTGGACTGGGAATGTGGGCTTTTACTGCAGCTGATAGGCAGTTCTTTGATGATGGAGAAAGACTAAACAAAGGTCAGATTTCTCTTTCACACCTTTTTTTTCACATAGTTGCTTATCTTCTTTTTAATTAAAAAAATTTTAAAGACTTTATAGAGAAGTTTTAGGTTTACATTAAATTTGAGAGGAGAGTACAGAGATTTCCCATATACCCTCTGTGCCCACATATGCATAACTTCCACCATTATCAACATCACTCACTAGAATTGAATGTGGTTTTTAAAAATTATTATTATTATTTATTATTATTATTTTACCAAGAATGAACCTACACTAACATATTGTGATCACCCAAATTCATAGTTTACCTTAGGGTTCAGTCTTGGTGTTTGGGCAAATGTATAAAGACCTATTTCTATCATTACACTATCATACTGAGTATTTTCACTCCCCTAAAAATCCTCTGTGCTCTGCTCATTCATCTCTCCTCCATCTCCACTATGGCATCTCTGCCAGTCATAACCTTTTATTGTTTCCATAGGTTTTTCTTTTCCAGAATGACATATAGTTGGAATTATACAGTAAGTAGCCTTTTCAGATTAATTTCTTTCACTTAGTAATATGTATTTAAGGTTCCTGCATGTCTTTGCATGGCTTGATAGCTCATTTCATTTTAGTGCTGAATCATATACCATTGCCTGGATGTACCACAGTTTATTCACCTGCTGAAGGACATCTTGGTTACTTGCAAATTTTGGCAATTCTGTCAAGCTGCCTTGAACGTCTGTGTGCAGTGTAGTATAGACGTAGTTTTCGACTCCTTTGGGTAAATGCCAAGGGGTTTGATTGCTGGATCATCTATAAGAGTATGTTTAGTTTTGTAAGAAACTGCCAAACTGTATTCTAAAGTGGCTGTTTTGTTTTGTATTCCAACCAGCAGTATATGATTGTTCCTGTTGCTCTACCAGTACATTCTTGCCAACATTTGGGCTTGTCCATATCTGGATTTTGGCCATTCTAATAGGTGTGGTGTGCTATCTCATTATTGTTTCACTTTGCATTTCTCTGATGATATATGATGTACAGCATCTTTTGGTATACTTATTTGTCAACTGTAGTATCTTCTTTGGTGAGGTATCTGACCCATTTTAAAATTGAATTGTTTTCTTGTTGTTGAGTTTGAAGAAATTATTTCTCAATTTTGGATTAGTTGTTTTTCACATTTCTTTGCAAATATTTTCTCCCAGTCTGTGGCTTGTCTTATAATTCTCTTGACATTATCTTTTGCAGAGCTAAATTTTATAATTTTTATTAAATTCACCTTGTCATTTACTTCTTTCATAGATCATGTTTTTAGTGTTGTATCTAAAAAGGCATCAACATACTAAAAACCATTTGGTTTTCTCCTGTGTTATTTTCTAGGAGTTTTATTGTTTTATATTTTACTTTTACATCTATGGCCTATTTTGAGTTAATATTTGTGAAAAAAGTAAGGTCAGTGTCTAGATATTCTCTCTCTCTCTCTCTCTCTCATATGTTCAGTTGTTCCAGCTCTATTTGTTGAAAAAATCTCTTTGTTCCATTGAATTGCCTTTGGTCCTTTGTCAAAGATCAGTTGACTGTATTATTCTGTTCCATTGATCTTTGTCTATTCTTTATCAATACCACATTGTCTTAATTACTGTAGCTTTATGGTAGGTCTTAAAACCAGGTAATGTTAGCCTCAAACTTTGTTATTCTCCTTCAGTATTGTGTTGTGATTCTGGATCTTTGCTTCTTCTTAGAATCAGTTTGTTGATATCCATTAAAAAATTTGCTGGGACTTTGCATTAAATCTGTACAACTTGGCATATAGACAATATTGAGGCTTCCTACCCATGAACATGGAATATTCTCCATTTATTTAGTTCTTCTTAGATTTTATTAATTATGTTTGTTGTTTTTCTCATCTAGATTTTGTAGATATTTTTGCTAGATTTATAACTATTTCATTTTTTGACTGCTAATATAAATAGTATTGTATTTTTAATTTCAGCTTGACTTGTTCATTGTTGGTATATAAGAAGGCAGTTGGATTTTACATGTTAGCTTTTTACCTTGCAATTTTACTAGAATTGCTTATTAGTTCCAGAATTGCTGCCTCCCTTCTAAAATAGCCTTTAAATGACTGATTTTTTGATTAGTCAAATTAGACATACACAGAAATCCCATAAATCAGTGAAACAAAGTACCTAGAGAAAATGACTTTTCAGCTTTCATTGAATGCCTGCCTTAGTAATACTGTGTGTTTGGGTGAGAGGAGATTTTGGTGACCTTGCTCCCAATAGCCTGTTGTAATATCTCAACATCCCAGAGAAGAAAAACAATTCTTATGGCAGTGTATACATATCAAATTTTTGGTCAAGATAGAATAATACCCTTTCAAGGAGATAACAGTTATTATTCATTTAGATTGTGATTTCAGAGGTTTTTACAATCAAATTTTAAAAATTAAAGTCTCTGGCTTCTATATATTTAGTAGTGTTCTAATACTTGGAAGGGAATCGAGAAAGTGTCTGACATGAACCCTGAACTCATAGTTTTCAATTTTCTAAGTTTAATTCTTTTGAAATGACAAGGGAAGAGTTAGGCCCTAAATATATATAGTACTGACCATGACAGTATTTAGCGCTTAAGAAATAAAACAGATGATATGACTTCATGATTTAAAAAGTACTTGAAAAGATCAAATGTGTACTTGTAATAATACCCAAGTAAGTTCTTGCTATTGTAATTGTGAAGCTTTGGGGTAGTCTGGTTACCTTCCGTGGAGTGTTCTGCCTCCTAGAGGTTGACTATGTAATGTTAATTTTTTTTAATCATTTGAAATAAATTGAATTAATTGACATTTATTAATTTTCTGCATATTGTAGAAGAAAAGTGGACATCCTGAAGTATAATTGCAGAGAGGTCTGTGTGCAGTAAAGCTTCTGAATTTATTCTCTTCATTGGGCGTGATAGCTTGAATGGCACATTAGGATGCATCTATAAAATTAAAGCATGTGTCCCATTAGTCTGTTCTTACATAGTCTTTTTAAAGTTCATCATCCTTTCTTACACCTAACAAGCCCTAAGCCCTCACCCTCTATTATATCTCTTTGGTCATAATGTGAAGCACTCATGGTGTTAAAAAAAAGTCTTATCATTCATTCTGACTTTTCTTAGAGTCCCTTTAAAAGTAAAAAATTCTGTCAGTAATGCATATATTTCAAATATCTGGGGATTTCATTTTGGGAACAAAGAACTACGAATGTACAGTATTTTACCTTTTTCATTGGTTTTAAAGATGTAATCCTGGCGCATTCCTCAATCCTTCAAAATCATTGATTTAAAAATTTATTTTACTTCGTTTTATTTGTTGTGTTTTGTTATATCTCTTTTATCATTAAAAATATTCTGAAACTGATCAGGTGAGCAATGTGAATCTGACACTAATTAGTTAGTGGCAACAGAATTGTTGTCAACTAAAATAATGAATATTAATATTGAGACGAGCGAGGCAATTAATCAGAATAGAAATTTGGAGGAGTGTCTGCATCCTTTTAACTGCTAGAAACTAGAGAGATCTAATACTAGGGTCACGAAAGGTGAATAAAAATGATTTGTTAGTATGGATATAAACAGATGGGCCCCTAGGGAGCCATGAGGTTCAGCCTCCTGCCTCCAAGTTGAAGAATCCCTTTAATCATTTCAGGCAGGTGATTATTTCCTTAGACGCTCCCATGGATCCCACTTTCCCTTTATAGACTGAATGTTGCTATGAGAGAAAGCCTGTCTTGGGAATTAGGGTTTTTGTTAACTAAAAGTTACAAGCTGGTGTCACAGGCAAGTGTGGATCTCTTTCTTGATCATCTGGTTTGATTTAATTCTAATAAGGACCAGGCACTGTTTTGGATATTTCTGATAAAATGGAACAAAAGGGATACACTTCTTGTATCATAAACTTCTATTCTAATGGGTTCAAATAGAAAATAACTACATAAATAATTTCAAATTGGTATAAAGTAAAAGAATACATTGGTGGGTCAGAGATGCTTTAGATAAGTTGGTTAGGTATGGTTCTGTGAGGAAGCAACATTTGGGCTGATATGTACATGAATAAAGAGAAAGAGTAAATAGACTAAATACCACAGTGTGTTAAAAACCATTCTAGAGGTATGACCAGCTTGTTAGCCTCTGTGGACACCATTTCCTGGTTCTACTGGCCAGCATATGTTTTCGTTAGTAGATTAAGTTCTAATAAAAATTTATCATTATTTGGCAATATTTATCTTTATTTCCCAAGCCAAGTGTTTCTAAACTGTGAGAATCCTGGTGATGCCTCATTGGTAAAGATATCAGAGAACAACTTGGGAGAAGTCTGGCTTCTCATCTATGGTCATTATTCTACCTACAGCAGGTATCAGTCCCAAAATAAGGCAGCCTAATGCTTAAGGGGCATTATTCAACGCAGCCAGGCTGTGGTCGGCAAACTGACAGGTAGCCTCCCTGTTTACCTATACAGCGGTGGACTCTTACCCACGGCCAGATGAAGGCAGATGGCAATCCATCTCTTCGCTGATGGTGATGTGGTGAAGGTGACAGGTATTCACTAGAGGCATAAAACAGGCTTGACTTCTGGGACACGGGGCATCAGAGCCCTAAGGTCGGGCTTCTCCATCCAGACTGAGCAGCTGGTCATTAGGCAGAACTGGCTTGTGAATAAAGCTTCCAGCAATGTATGTGTGACACACAGGTATATTCCACTCACGGAGGTTCATCAGTCCTATTCTATGGTCTCTTTCTTGCGACTTTCTTTTAAAGATATTCTTCCTAACTATGCCTCATGGGCATTAGTTCTGAAAGATTAAAATAGTGTTCTGGGGGAAAACAAAGGGAGGAGGGGCTTACCTGATGCTAAATCTTGCCTCCTCTCCGAGGAGAGGGTACATGCTCAAGAGAAATCCTATAATTAAGAAATCTATGTTTGTTTTACCAGCCAGCCTCAAGCTTAGTCGACTATGTAAACTTATTTCTTTCCTCACAGAACATCTATTAGAATCTTGTTGAAAGCACACCAATTTAGATAGAAACTTTGCTTCAGGGAGAATATTTAAAAGGATGCATGAAGGAAGGCTGACCGGTTGGCCAGGGATGATTGCCAGCAGTGAGGCTTTTGTTGAAGAAAAGGCAGAGCAAGCACACTGGTATTGAATGGTGTTATCAAATATGCTTTAATACTAATTTCTAAAACAGGAGTAGGAGAGATTATGAAAGAAATCTTCTTATACGAAGATCCCTGGAAAGGCCTTTTCAAAATGTTTGCTCAGTCTCAGGATGGCCATGTAATCTTATTAGAACAATGTGTGCAATTAGAAGCTTATAATTACTCAGTATTTCTTAAGTTTCTTAATCTTTAGTGCCAGAATTTGACGGCAAGATGAGTTCTCAAAGGAACAGGAAGTGCCTCTAGCTTTCTGCTGCTGTATTGGAAAATCAGTTCATCCTTAATGGCTTGCAAGTGATTTTGACTTTTCAAATGCTTGAAATTGAAACCTCTAATTTGGAAATTTCAAATTCTTCATACCAGGTAGTAATGCAGAAAACAGGTCTCATATATATATATATTTTATTGATTTTTTTTACAGAGAGGAAGGGAGAGAGATAGAGAGTTAGAAACATTGATGAGAGAGAAACATCGATCAGCTACCTCCTGCACATCTCCTACTGGGGATGTGCCCGCAACCCAGGTACATGCCCTTGACCGGAATTGAACCTGGGACCTTTCAGTCCGCAGGCCGACGCTCTATCCACTGAGCCAAACCGGTTTCGGCAGAAAACAGGTCTTTTTTAATTGCTAAGCTAACCCATATTGTGTTTGTTTGATTTTCTAAGTGAAAATATGCTGGGAAATAGATACTCACATTACATAACTGAGATTTCTGCAGACCATAGTCTCATTTGTCTTTGTCATGGCTTCCTTGATATATTTTACAACTTGGCTCTTGAGATTGGTCTCCATCATTGCTGTTATCCGTGTGCCCTGAACTGTTACTCCGACAGTCACCTAGACACCATTGATCAAAGGATGTCTGGCCTTCAGCATGAGTGCATTAAGATTGATACCAGTCTTAGTGGACAGTGGATCTTAGGGTCATGGGTAAGACAGTTTTTTTCAGACTCTTAGTTTTCAGATATGATTCATGAAATTTATTTATTTATTTATTTTTTTGCCATTGGGTAAAATCAGAGAATGGCTAACAAAATTGTTAAAATAGGGTGACAGCAGAGAGACTTAAATGAAAATTAATTGCTCCCCATTCATTTATATTACAAAACTTCAAGTAGCAGTGTAAAAATATTTAGGTCCTCTTATGCCCAATTTTATCTTTGGCTCAGGTTTCTGCATTTAGCACCTAGGAGTAGAGAAGGGGGAAGTGATTTGTAATTACCATCCACAAATCTTTATAAAGATCTGGTAATAACCTTGGAGAACTGGTACAAAAATGCAAAGTATAGTAATCTGTTTACATACTGTTTCAACTGATTTACTAATAGAATTTTCTCACCCAATAACGATGGTCTGTTATTATCTAGTTTTACAGATTTTTGTAAACAGTAAACTAATTTCTGTTGCCCTTTCTGTCATCAGCCCTTTCTTGCTGTTGCTCAGTCATTCAAAATTGCCTCCAGATCCAGAAAAGGTTTGTTTTGTTTTCTTGATCTTTGTTTCTTGTTCACTTGAAGTCTCTGCTTCCATATACTCTGGTTTAAGTTAAACGTTCTTTGTTAAATGACTCTGAGGCCCAACCTAAGAATTGTCCTTCAAACAGAGTAATCCTCCCCTTTGAGTTACAGATTGTAGACTGTAAACGCCTTATGAGGCCTTGTTAATATCAGCACCATGCCCAATCCTGCTGCCAGCCTCCAGCTTTTTCCATATCTTAGAAAAATCAGAAACATCCAAGGATAGCTAGGCCCACAGAAATCAGAAGTTGAGTTGAGTCATTAGTTCACCATCAAACTATGAAGTTTTATTTCCTGAGTCCCCTTAAATCTCTTCTTACAGTTTCTAAAGCACTTGTGCCCAGTGGAGGTCTATGGACTGTTTCTGAAAGGTCATGGAGAACTGAAAACGTAGAAGCTTCGGGGCAGTACAGTATCATATTGTCTTTAGTAAGAATTTCAGAACACTTGAGGACTATTGCTTTTTATTATCATTCAGCACTGATGTAAAAAATTTTAAAAAAATACAGTTGACATACACTATTATATTAGTTTCAGGTATATAACATATCAGTGGTTCTCAACCTGTGCATCGAGATCCCTTTGGGGGTCGAACGACCCTTTCACAGGGGTTGCCTAAATACATCCTGCATATCAGATATTTACATTATGATTCATAACAGTAGCAAAATTACAGTTATGAAGTAACAACGAAAATAATTTTATGGTTGGGGTTCACCACAACATGAGGAACTGTATTAAAGGGTCGAGGCATTAGGAAGGTTGAGAATCACTGGATTACATATTCATGTAAGCTGTTTTTTAGATTAAATGTGCTTTTTGTAGTTTTCCCACACTGGCGGATGGACAAGATAAGAAACAATGTTTGCTTTGTTGCAAGGATGCTGTGGAGGACATAGGTCATTCCATGGCACAGTCACCTCCATGGGGAATCCATGAGGTATTCTTGCCTGACTTTGGCCTCCGGAAGCATTAGGGGGCTCCTGAACAACTGGGCAGTTTCTTTCATACAGATGTTACACAGGATCACCGTGATGCTTCCCCTTTTAGAGTAGACTACTGAAAACCTCAGAGTTACACTTATAATTAACAGCTATTCTTATATTCCAGCTCTTCTCCAGCTCAGCATTCATTGCTATAAATAATGAATCTTGTCTCTTCAGGTACTTTTTTCTCCTTTAATCTTCCACCCCTTTAGATGGGTCTCTTAGTATTCAGCCTTTAATCTTTTTCCTGCATTGTTGACCATTTTTGATGTTACAACATTATTGTTGTTTTGAGAGTCCACTACTGACAAGGGCACAACATATATTTCCACTTCAAAAACAGTTCTCATTCAAAAGAACAAAGGAAAATGAAATTCTTAAGTAAGCTACCAGAATAGTCTTGCAACTTTTAGAGAATGAAAACTGCTGTGAATCCCATGCTTTCTCAGGCATATAGTGATGAATAACAAGGTAAGACGGGCTATGTTCTGAAACTGTGATCCTTACTGATTAAGGATCATCAACCCCAGTTGACTTTGTTAACCCTATTGGAAAGCACACTTTGAAGTGCTGGAACTAGGTGTATAAAATTGCAGTCTGAGTACCACTATACCAAGCCATTTGTCACAGTGTATCATGGGGTACATCTTTACCTGGAGTTAAAATATCTCTCAACCTCAATTTAGATTGATTTTTATGCCAAGAATATTATTCTCTGGCTCTCAGCTGGCATCAGCCTAATAGGCAGCAAGATGATAGGGATGCTGTTGGGGAAAAACATTTAGAAACTGGGGTCGGAGTGATCACGATCATAAGTAGACCTGTAGGTAACAGTATTTTAAAATATCCTCTCTTTTTGTTGTTAGAGTTATTTTCTCTCTTTTAAAGAAGTTGTGTAGTTCAATTATGTGAGGCATAGAAAATTCAATAGCAATGAACTCCAAGATGTAATGAGAGTTTAGTAGCTAGAAACACCTTGTTTATTGGTTACTTTACCTGATTTTCCAAACTAGACGACTTTGCTTATCCTTAATTCTTCCCCCTTACTTTTTACCTGTAGTCATTGTTAGATACTGCCATTTCGCCTCTTACATCTTTTGGGTCTATCTAGCTTCTGTGACTCGGCCACCACTTCCTTTATTCAGGAAATAGGTTCCAGTCATAGCTTTGGGCTTCTTCTCTTGAGCAAAGCAGCTACTGGGACGAGAAGTAATTGTTGAGTCTTGGCCCTGGGGAAATCCAGTCTAGGAGAGCTAGAACCAATTTCCTCTTCATGGGCCAAAGAGAGGAAGCTCTAGGAAGAGGGTCTCAATGTAATAGATCTTAGACCCCATGTGAGCTTGCCTGACCTTTTTAGTCTTCAAGAAATCTAGGAGGAGATGAATGGGTAAGCTGAGTTCTCCTGCTTTTGAGGTGTGAATATGCAAGTAAAGTAGGGAAATGGCGTCTCCCTCATGTTATCTACTGAGAGACAGGAAGTCATCCTGCTACTACACTCCTGGCCCATCAGGATATGGAAGGCTTTATTATTTGCCTCTTAGAGAATTGCTGCTAGATAGGGTGCCCCAACTACTGTACCTGAGCACCAGTGAGCTGACAAAGAAGATACATTTATAAGGACCTTGATGCCAGAGGGGAGAAAGATCAAGTAGATCTGCTGAAAGAGATTAATAACAATTTAACAATATGAAAAATTGTAAGCACATTTAAAGAGACTGAGGTATTGCAAAGACAACAACAATAACAAAAACCCGCAAAACGTATGCCCATTAAGGTCTGAGTTCCACCAGGGAACAGAAGCTGTGGACACTGGCCCTACTTTTTGCTCTACTGGAGCCCCTGCTATACCTTTTTCAGGACTTGGTTAAGGGGCATTGGACTTCACAGCCCAAGACATAGAATTCCACGCCAATAAAAACAATTCACTCTCCCATGTGAGTCTTAGAAAATTCGTTTTCTCATGATATTACAAGAGCTATCCCATTCTTACTAGTGTCGGGGCAATTAGACAGTGGACCCACTAATTTTTCCAGCAATTCTCCCTCAAATTTTGGCCTTAATAAATGTTTATCAACAATCTAAAACTATTTTGTGCCAGTGAGAAACTATTGTTTTCTGTATGGAATTTATATTCTAGAGAAAGGGAGGAAAGCTATAAAATGTGTAAAACTATGTGCAATTGGGGAAAATTAAGGAACATTGGCATAGAAAAAGGAGAGTTGAAGAATATGATTACTATTTTTATATTACCAAGCGCACAGTTTCTAATTTCTGGCCTTCGTCTGACTCCTTGACTTTTCCTTTGGGGTTAGAATATTTTCCTCGTTCTTATCTGTGAGAAGATCTGAAGTTCGTGGACCTGGAAGGGAATGATTAATGCTTTTGTTGTTCTCCCTGGTTAGACCAGTTTGAATTTGCCTTTTGGAGCTGCAGGATGTAGTCCCTGACCTTTTCTAAATTTTAGTGTCTTCCTTGGAAAAGAAATTCTTTCATCTATATGTGTCTCAAGAATAATCTTTTCTTCCCTCAATTTAAAAATTTAACTTTAAAAATATTCTAAAATGTAGTTTAATACATAAACCCAAGGTTTTCATCATATATAGGGGTTCCAGGACAGAACTTTTCAGACTTTAATGGGCACAGGAATTGCCTGATAAAACACAGATTCGGTGTCATAGGTCTGGAGGGAGGCTTCAGACTGTGTGTTTCTTAAGCTCCCTGGTGATGTGGATGCTGCTGGTCTGTGATCCACACCTATTGCAAGGCAGTAGGCGACGGTGTGGATGAAATAGGTCAGACCCCGAAGCTGGAATCTGCTTTGAAATTTTAGGGCAGAATTTTTGTTCCCTATTTTTTCCTCTGTTCTCGTTGATAAACCCTGAAATCAAATGATTAAAAAAAGGAAGAAGTTCTTCATTTCAGGACCTCTGTCTGTGCTCCCATTTTCAATTGCCCTGCTGTTCTGAGGTCTTTGTTACAAGAAACAAAGTCCAGTCATTTTCAGAGATTTTTCAGAACCCTTTAATTGATATTAGATTGCTGTCGCAGCTCGGGACTGCTACATGTATGTCTCACACATCAAAACACAGCCACTGAAAACAAGACTCGGGGAACACATTGCTACTGCAATTATATAGGAGAAGGTGATATGTCAATGGATGTGGTAGGTAAAAATTGTTATGAGAGAGAAGTGAAATCAGCTTGTCCTCAAGACTGCCATTAAGTAGGAAAATTTTACCTGGAGTATCTTGTTGGCACTTGCCAAACTTTTGTGCTCATTTTGGACTTGGGATATTCCTCTATGTCTAGCATCAACAGGTGGGAAAAGTACCAACAATTATATAGATTCTCCATGCCTCTTATTCAGTCAGCCATCTAAGTATTTACTGGGTCCCTGTTATTTTCTAGGTAACATATATGCTACTGATACAATGATGAGCAAAACAGACTCTAGTCACTGGATACTACGGTCTAGCTCAGCTGTGGGCAAACTACGGTCTGCGGGCCGGAATCCGGCCCATTTGAAATGAATAAAACTAAAAAAAAAAAAAAAGACCGTCCCCTTTTATGTAATGATGTTTACTTTGAATTTATATTAGTTCACACAAACACTCCATCCATGCTTTTGTTCCGGCCCTCCAGTCCAGTTTAAGAACCCATTGTGGCCCTCGAGTCAAAAAGTTTGCCCACCCCTGGTCTAGCTGGAAAGATAGAACTTAAAAAATCTTAGCATTGCCCTGGCCGGGTAGCTCAATTGGTTAGAGCGATGCCTTGATACACCAAGGTTGTGGGTTTGATCTCCAGCCAGGGCATGTATAAGAAGCAACCAATGAATCCATAAATAAATGGAACAACAAATCAATGTTCCTCTCTCCCCCTCTCCCTTTCCACCCCTCTCTTCCTCCCTCACTCTCTCCCTTCCTCACTCTCTCTAAAAAATAAATAAAAAAAATCTCGACATAAACATTTAATTACAAGTGTGGTCAGTGCTTCATGTGCTCTCCTCTCGTATTTATCACAACAGTCCCTTAGGTTGGGTTCCTTGTTGATAGCCAAGGGGAAGAGAAGTCTCTTAGTGAGCGAATACAAACACTAGTAACCCAAGCTGACTCACTAAACCTTTTTAAGTGAGCTGTACAATCCTGGAGCCCTGGGTTTTTCTTCCGTGAAATAATGCCTCAGGGTGAACAGGTGGGGCATTGGGGATATCCTGATCCTGACATCACTGACTCCCAGGATAATTCCATCTCTTATTTATAGCCCAAATCCATTCTTTCGCTTTGTGAAACCCTTCTCAAATGCCCTTTCTGAGCTTCCCCCAAGGTGGAGGGGGCTAGTCCACATGTTATTCTGCCCTTAGACTTAAGGGCCCCTGCACTGGGGTGGTGCACTTACAGTTTAGTCTTGGCCAAATTGTGTGTTCCACTGGCTTTTTTTTTTTTATCAGCCAACTTTATTCTTAAGATTTCAAAAATGTAAAAGTCATCTGCTTACCTTATTTATTTCTCTCATTGTCTACCCTAAATTCACTGTTTGAACTTACTCTTTTTTGTATCAATTAAACCTAATAATTCCTAGTCCAGAATTTCTTTGACATCTTCCTAGTATTCCTATACCTGTGCTTGCAATACGTTCAAGGTGCTCTGAGAGTGACATTTTAATGGAGACTTGATAGATAGTATGAGTTGGCCAATTACTGATTACAGGGGAATGGGGAAGGAGGGGACTACATATGTCTTCCTGAGATGATGAGAGGGAGAACATTCCACTGAAGAACTCAGAAAAGGTCTGTGTGCTGGAGCAAAGAGAACCAGGGCATTTGGACTGAGGTGAGGTGGAGAGGTAAGATCATGAGATCTTATTAAGGATTTAAAGTTTTGTGCCACAAGCAAGGAGAAAACATTGAAAGACTTTAAGTAAGGCTATAAGAGGGATTTTGTGGGATATTTTTACAGGTGTGCATTGGTGGGGCGTTTGGTGACAAATTGGATTTGTGCTTCAAAATAGGAAAAAGCTTACGTTTTCTGAAACTAAGGAAGTGCAGGTTATGAACTGATAGCTGTTTCATTACCACTTTGGTGGTTTTCACATTATCTAATCAATAGAAAGGATTTTATGTAGTGTAATTTGAGAGCGACCCTCAATTACTCCATTCAGATTGAGGCTATCCTTACTAAGGAGGAATTGCACTAAGACTCATGTCCCTTACATCACATACCCTTTCCTACGAGATAGTTTTGATGGGGGATAATGAGAAGTCACTTAAAGTGACAGTGAGAACCAAGGTAGAGAAAAGGAAAAGAGGACTCCCACTCACTTCACAAATATTGATGACGATATTTGCTAATCTACTCCCTTATCTGAAAAATTATATGAGAGGAAGATCATAATTCTTCAGAAGTACTCATTAAGCACCCCCCACACGCATTGTATGGCTTGGCATCAAGGAGCACTTTATTTTAGTCACTGTTGTTTCGTGGATGAGAACATGGAAAGGAAGCCTGTTACCTACTGAGCATTTGCCGTTTGGTGATGGCAGAGGCGGTATCTGTTTTGTTGTTCCATCTCGGGCTTCATGGCTTTTGGGTCTTGGCTATATTTCACGAATTGAGACTGATTCGCTCTTGAGGATGTCCTTCCTTTCTCATTCAACTCACTTTATCCATGAGATTGCAAACCGTAAATCTATCCCTCTCTGTAGTGAGATCTATCTGATCATCTGTCTACCTATCAGCCTATATAGTATATTCACGGATTTGTATTTTCTAAAATCAACCTGGTAACTTTTGTATGTGTAAGGCCAAAAAAAAAAAAAAAAAGATAGGTTTGTTTTACCCGGACATGCTTTATGGGCTTGTTTCCTACAGAATCAATTACTTTGTTACTAATACTCATTTGTTAGATAAGCTAGTCTGGGTCATAAGATCCTCAGAAGAACTGTCCTTTATTACCAGTGCTCTGGCTGGGGCAGCAAGAAAGAGCTCTATAGATGTGGCCTGTGCCCTTCAGATGCTCCAGGGATATGTGGTTGGGAAAAAGGTTCCAAGTTTCAAGAATAAGCTTGAATACTTTTTAACTACTTGCTGATTACAGAATGCTAAGCAGCCAGTAAAATCTCAATATTGGGGGAAAAAAGGAAGAAAAAAAAATTGCTATCTTTCTGAGACCACTCATTAAATGCTCCTGTTGATCTGTGATTTCAAGAAGGATAAGACCTGGTTTATTTCCAAAGATAACTAACTGTACACTCTCAGTTAAGGCTGTTAAAGGCAGCTTCTTCAAGAAGAAGAATGAAGAGCAGTGAGAATGAAGAGTCTACTGCCATAGCCCTGTCACCCCACAGGTTCAACGTAACTGTGGTGGTTTGGGAAAGCCAGGCAAGTGAAGCCTGTGAAGGAGTAAGTCCACAGGGCACCCTCAAGCACAGGCACGCGTATGCAGACACACACGCACATGCAGACACACATGCACACACACGCACGCACACACACACCGAAAGAGTAAGTCCACAGGGCATTCTCAAGCACAGGCACGCGCGCGCAGACACACACACACACACACACAATGCACACACACGCACGCACACACACACGCACACACACGGACACACACACACACGGCATCTGTTATATTGATGTCTAAGATGAAGCCACAAGGCTGCTTTCATCCTAGTATCAGTGTATTATTGTAATTAGGGAAAATGCTTTCCTTTTCCTAGGCTAAAGGAATTGGGCAGATGCCTCAGAGAAAGAAAATGACTCCGAGTGTATTGTATTCCTGAAATGTTTTGGTTTTGATGATAGTATAATCTTTGCCTTATGACTTACGTTTTACTATCACTTGTGATAATCATATTGCACTGGCTGCAGAATATCAGGACTTTCAAGGGTCCTGTTAACTCATTTTATCACCTCACCTTGCTTACCAGCACTTGAATGAGCAATTATGTCACTTGAGCAATAAATAAATGAAAACTGCTTATATCTTAAATGAGCAGTTTTCATTTCTGTAAAGAGAGCCCCTATCCCTCCCCCCCAAAAAGCTGTGTGAAATTACTGTTTGCAGAGACTGGAGCTCCCTGGCCTCTGAATTCTCCTTTTTAACCATGCGCTAAGTAGATGGGTTCCGAATCATTGACAAGTGGGCGGCAGTGACAAGAAGGCAAGAGCTCAGTAAGATCTTCACATCTGCTAACTTTATAAAAACGGGGTCCCTACCTAGCTAAGGATTTTACTTCTCTCGTATGCAATAACTTTTCAGTTGTATGCAAAAACTATAATTGACAGTGTTTGAGTGAAACACCTTTGCTTCTTAAAAATTTGAGAAAGAGGAAAAGTTAATTTTGGGTGGGAGGTGTGGATAATGGGGCAGAGGGGAGAGGAAGCCCAAGACACCAAAAGAAAGCAAGCCGGGGTTGCAACTAATATTCACAAGTCATATTACACATGGAGAGTTATTACCACAAACTATCTTTGGTTTCTAGAGTTTATCACATCATTTGTATATTCCATGATTAATACATTGGTTTTCTCATGGATACTCATTTTGAATAGCAGTGAACCTTGAATGTAAAAAAAATAACAGCTAAGAACTTTATAATGAGATCTAAAAAATTATATAAAAGGAAGATTATTACTATCAACTTCATTAACTTTGTTTTCTTTTTTAAACCTAAAGATAAAAATAAAAGCAATATGAAAATCATACAAGTATCTCTCAGGAATACTTTTTGTTCCCCAGAAAATTAATTTGCATCCAATTGAATTAAAATGGAAAGGCTCCAAGCAAATAGGCTCTTGTGGCAAAATAAGAGATGAAAAGCTTACAGGAGAAAATAACTATCCACAAATGCCTTTTTATTCTTGATTCCCAGAGCCCACTGAACGTGTCAGTTAGTAATAACTAAAAATTTCTCATATATTTAAAAGAAAATCATTCAAATCTTAACTACATCTTAACTCCTGAAAAATACAATATTGGTAGACACTATCTTATCTATCTATCCATCCATCCATTGACCCATCATCAGTGAATGGTATTTTTGTAAACTTCTTTTAGCATCTCCCTAAAGCTTTTTCTGAGGTTATGCTATTGTACTATATTGTGGGTGAGACTTTTGTTGTATAATTTTCATCCCTTTCAATTTACCAGTTTGAAGGAAAGATAGAAAAATATACTTTCAAATAATATAAATGAGTGACTGAAGTGGCCTGGGTAGAAGGGAAGAAGAGTTGATTATGTGGAAGTAACAAACTTTGAATTTCAAAATTAGAATATTTTATGGGTGAACTCTTTTAAATCCTATCCAATGCTAGTGAAAATACTATACTCTAGTAGGAAAATGAGCAAAAAGAGTGAACTGGCTATTATTAATAATCAAAGAAGCACAGTTAATGTTAAAATTCACTAACAATCCTTAGAAAATGATTTGGAGGGCGCTAATATATTAACCTGTCAGATTATCTTTAGAAATGAAAATAATCTAACTTGTGAAATGAGCAACTCTGTATACCATGGCACAAGTACAAGTTGGCACAACCATTTGGTGGTCAATTTGTCATGTTTTAAGAACCTTAAAATAGTTCAGATATTTTAACTTAGTAATTTTAGTTGTGAGAATGTAAACTACATAATTCTAAATACACGCATAAAATATGTACTGTTATTTTTACTAAAGAAAAATTGGTAAGAACATAAAAGTACAAAAATGAAAAGCCATATAAAATAGGACATTGCGGTGGGCCTGGTGCCGCACTGTTCAGGTGTCCCAGCTCGGAAGACCGTGTTGCTCTGCTGCTGGAGAGCTGTCAGCAGACAGTTTCAAGTGGAAGTGTTTTTGTCAGACAAGCAATGGTCATGTATTACTTTAGTGATAGGCTAAACAAAAGTTTCAAAAGAATTATCTGTTAAAAAAAAAACTGTTTAAAAAGCTCAGTTAAAAAAAACAACTGTTTAAAAAGCATTCTTTGTGACAGAGCGGAGGCTCTGTGCTTCCTCTTCTTGATTAACTTATTAAATATGTACCAGTAACAGTCCTGAGAACTGTCCTAG
>NW_006287547.1:3334602-3340805 GCF_000327345.1 Myotis davidii
TGATAGAGAGAGAGAGAGAAGGAGAGAGAGAGAGAGAGAGAGAGAGAGAGAGAGAGAGAGAGAGAGAAGCTGTGCAGCTATGAGCAGTGGATTAGTCAGTCTCATGTGTGAGTTCATCTTGTAGCTCTGCCACTTACAAGATGCTTGGTACTTCTGATTTATTTGAAGCAAAGAAATGTTTCTTTCGATGCAGTGGCTGTAAGGAGAAGAAAAAATCACATTTACCCAAATGCGAATTGATTCTAAATTTAAAAAATTGATCTCTATAACTGATGTTATAGTCAAAGTCTAAATTAGAGCCAAGGATGAGATAAGCAAGATGACATTGATATTGAACAGCTGGTTGATGTTAAATCTTTCAAAGAGCCAATAGAGTGTTGCTTTATTACCAGGGCTCGGGGAGTTGTCTATCCTGTAAGTGCTAATAGCACCTGCTTTTTCAAAGTACTAATTAGGGAGAATGGCATCACAGATTGTTGTTAGTTCCTCCAAGATGTAAGAATTTTCATTGATGTGTGAGGTGATAAGAATATTTTGATGTTAATTGGAGTTTGGACCTTAGCCATAACTTTGTCATGCCTACATTTTCCTACTCACTTTTCCTAAATGTGGGAGTTAGTTAAGACTTGAAGATATTTACATGACTTATGAAATTAAAACGTAGACAACTATCTATCAAATTTTGAGCTATTCTATCTTTGAATCCTAGTATGTGTACCAAAACAATTTTGATTTTAATTTCGTAGTGTACATTTCTTATGGGTGTATCCAAGACATTAGATGAGGGATAAAGAGGTTTGTTCACTTTGCAGTTGAGGTGTTATTGTTTGTTTTGTTTTTAAATCTGTGAATTGGTGAATAGGAGCTGGACCAGGTAAATGTTTTGAGGAGGCTGTTTTCCAACACGCTTGGAATGCTCTCAGCAAGGCTGGCAAGTTTCTGAGCAAGATTATGCTGCTTCCCACTGACAATAAATTTGGACAAAGTACCTTTTAACATAATCAGCATAATTGCTGGTTGTATGGGCTTTTCCTGAATTAGGCTACTTGCCTCCTAAAGATGCTGTTTCTTGACCATCTCATGCTCAAAAAGGAAATGACTTTAAACCCTCAATGGAGCCAAAAGTATTTTCTGAGATAGTTATTACTTCCTTGAAATCCTTGAATCAAAATTTATCTCTAGGTGAAATTCGTTAATGAAATTAAAGTTCTAATTCAGAGGTGAGCAGGCTGTCCCACAGGTCATATCTGGCTTTCTCTGCACAGCCAGCAAACTAAGAATGAGTAAACATTTTTTAATAGTTGAAAAAAATCAAAAGAAAGACAATATTTTGTGATGTAAAAGTTATTTGAAATTCAAATTTAGTATCTGTCAACAAAGTTTTATTGGAATACAGGCGTGCTCATTTCTGTATTGTCCATGGTTGCTTTTGCACTGCTTTGGCAAAGCTGAGTCCATTCAACAGAGGTTATATGGCTTGCAAAACTTAAAATATTTACTGTCCAGCTTTCTACTTAAAAAGTACACTCACCCTATTCTAATTTAATCACTTTTTACTGTGGAGTGAGAAAAGCAGTATGTCTTTTTAAGGTAAAAGAAGAATCAAATGAACACATCTAGAACCTAATGTGATTACAGTACTATGTGGATGAAGAATTTGGTTGGTTTACCAAAATTGAAAATAAAAACAATTGATAGATAAAAATAAATAATTTATCACCAGCTATTCCTAATGAAGTGATCACTTAATTGGTCATTCCTATTATTTTTCTCAAAAAAATAATGATGGCAAAAGCAAATAAAACTCAGTCAATAATTAGGGAAGGGCGATAGAATTTCTTTTTTCTGAAAGTGTGAGCTCTGCAAGAGCAGGAGCTGCTGCCTTTTCTGTGTGACTTCAGTACTTAGTGTGCTTAGCAAAGTGTGCCCCCTGACTGGCTGTTCCACAATGGATGTTTTAGTGAATGACATGTGGTTGGCTGATGAAATGAAGGCGCCTCTAAAGAGAGGGTTGCAAGAAAACTGAAAATAAGAGTCATTTTCTTTAGAAGCAGCAAGAAAATGTGTCCTTTCTCCCCATCTATTCACCAGCCTGACCTTCACCTTGATAACACATTTGTAATCAATCTCTTTCTACAGACTCATATAGATTTAATTTGTTCAGTGTGACTCTTCTTTATATCAGTCATTACCCTTATTTATAATTTATAGACTTTAATTTTTGCTTTCTAGATAAATGGTATGGTGTTGTTTTTTTTCTTGACCTTTATGTATTCCATCAATGCTTTTGGAATCACTCAATCACATTATCTGCAAGGGGTAAGGTAATTACTTAACAGTGGTAGCAGGTAATTCTCTAAATGAAAATTCCATCTCTCCCCAGCAATGTGGTCCCTGTGAAAAGAGTATCATACTTTTATTTGGGACTATGAAGTTCTACCTCCATGTCTTCCATTGATGTGCTGTGTGTCCTGGCCATGTTATTTTCCTTCTCTAGGCCTAAACTTCTTTGTCTGTAAAATGAAGATATGTTTTTGTGTATTTTTCAAGCAATATAATAATTTTAAAATATAAATTATTTAATAATAAACCCCACATATTTTTAAAAATTAAAGGAGGTATTATGTTAGTATGGATTTATATTGTAAATCCAGATTTATAACATTTACTTTCACTGTCAAAAATAAAAACACAAACAACTTCATTAGTGGTCTCAAGGGCTCAGATATTATTCTAGTTCACAGTTGAGTGTGTATTTTCAAGTATAGCTTTAAAATATTTTTGACAAGTGCTATTGGAATCAAGTCTTAGCAGAAGCCGGAGGCACCTCTGTTTAACTTTTGAAAGGCATGTGTAGTACTTCCTCTGAGCATTTCCTTTGAAGAGCAGCATGCTACCCAGTACTTCTGTAAGAGGTGATTTCTGAAGACCAGAGTACTGTAGTGTGCAGGCCTCACTTATTATTTACATGCAATAATATACTAGAAAAGGACCTTGAATGACACTTTATCCATTCTCCTGACTTTTCTAATAATCTCTCTTTTTATGATATTTCTGCATGTATAGCACTACTGTAGGGGCTGGGGATACATTAGTGAACAAGATACATTTGCTAGTCTCAAGGGCCTCTTCCAAAACTGCTACCTCTTGTGTTTTAGATTTCACTTAATTTTAACGTCTAGTCACACCAACTGGGTAATTTGGGATCATTTTGTACTTCCCTTACCCCTACACATAACCAAGTCCTATTTCTTAAATAATTCTGTTTCTACTGCTGCTATTTTATTTCACAGCTTCATTAACTTTTAACCAAACTATTTAAAAAGCTTGATTTATGTTGTTTCCTTCTGTTTTGTACTCATCTACATTGTTGACAGAATGATGAATGTAAAATTTAAATTTGATTATGAGACTGGCTAAAACCCTTCAAAGGATTCCTAAGGTGCATTAAGTAAAGTCTATACCTTTTATCGTGTCTTAATGGAGCTTATGGAATCGCCATAGTCTTAGCTTGGGCTGCTATAACAAATACCATGTACTGTGTGGTTTAAAGAACAAATAATTATTTTTTTACAGTTCTAGAGGCTGAGATCAAGGCACTGGCCATTTTAGTTCCTGATGAGGGCCCTCTTTCTGAATTAAATTTCAAATTTGGCTTTATAAAAATAATCATGATACTGTTTTAATTTTCATTTCATTGGAACTTGTCACTCAATTAAAAATATTTTTATTGCATTCCTGAGAGAGGTAGCTAGCTTCTTAAATACTTGCATTGATAGGGAGCTCATTTATATCAGTATTTAATTTAAAAAGGTAACCAGCTGCTAACACTATTTTAAAAATCACATTTATTATCTCACTTATTTTAAATAGATCTTATCATGAAATTTATCAATTAAAAGTTTTACTGAACATTTTAACATGCAGAATCTTTTAATGTTATTTTTACATAAGCACTTGATTTTTAACACCTCATATAGTCTTTGTGCAGAAACTCAACTTTAATATTACTAGCCTGGCGTGCATAGCTGAGTAAGCTGAAAGAGCAGGCTACTCCTGATGACAACGACAGGAGAAAACCCAGGAGATTTTGCATATCATCTGTCTACCCCATTTTTCCACACATGAGGAAATGGAGGTCCAGAAAATGAATTCTTTGTCCAAATAAGATACTCTATACTCACCAAACAGGAAATAATCCCAGCGATGCTTTCCTTTGGAAAAAAAAAGTTAAAATGTAGGAGAAGTTCCTGTCATAGTGTGTGGGGCATCAACAAATGTTCTATATTGATATCTTCTTTTCCTATGGGGCTAGGTGGGATAGCTACCCCATGCTTGCATAACTCCACCAACAGAGAATGTTTCTTTATACCAATTTGGCAGCTTGCTACTATGAGAAGGCTCACACTTTTCTGTAACATTTATTAATTTTTAAATTTTTTGACAGAAGTAGTTGAGTGGAATGCAGTGGCTAATTGCATGGGTTTGGAATCAACCAAATCTGAGTATTAATTCTATTCCATCCATTACATTGGGCAATTTATTTAACTTCTCAGTCTTCGTTTTCTGCTTGTAAAATGTTGACAATAACATTGATCTCATAAGGTTTTTGTGAATATCCTATGTAATAAAGAGCTAATATGCTAGTTAAACTGGATGCAGAACAACCTTCAGGAACAACCAGTGGGTGGGGCCAAGGGGCCGTGAGGTAGCCAGGGCCATGAGGGCCGAGGCAGCCGGGGCTATGAGGGCTGGGGCCTTTGCACAAATTTCGTGCATCAAGCCTCTAGTTAAATAATATTAAGTAAAGTTCTTAACATAGTAGAGCACTGGAATAACATGAGCTACAATGCTTTTTAAATAAAAAAAAATTGAAACGAATTTGTGTGCATTCTGAGTTAACCTATATATTGATGAAGGTGAAAAAAAAATCTTATGACTTGCACCCCTATAATTTACAAACAGGTAAAGAGCATCGGTTTTGTTACCAGATGTCCTTGAGTTTGAATCCCAGCTTGTTAATTTACTGGTTGTGTCACTGTGGACAAGATTTGGAAACTGCCTTATTCTGTTTGTGTGTGTGTGTGTGTGTGTGTGTGTGTGTGGGTGGGTGTGTGTGTGGTGTGTGTGTGTATTCTCTAAGACATACGCCAGGGGTAATATAAAATTCCTAGCAGTGCTGTGAGGAGTGTATGAGGTCATGTTTAGAATGTACAATGTAAAGCACTAGTGGGAATAGGAGACTCAATAAAAGGTAATGATCTACTGGTTAGCAGTCCAAGCCCCATGAGAACTCAAACTCATAAAAATCCAGATATCTGAGCCTGATTCCTTTAATGTAAAACAATTTATGTTTAGAGTCAACTTTATAAAAGTACACTTCTGAAAATTTAAGAGTGTCAATGCACTACTTGCCGTAGTTCACTGTTGTGTCAACATAAATCGTTGACTTTGCTGATTAATATTGATGCCAAATTTTTCTTGTAAAGATTTTGTCATATCGTCATGTGTCATCTTTTATAAGGCTTCATTTCAAATGTACTTTCAAAACATCTATTTTAAGCTAAGTGTTAAATTGTCACCTTCAATATTAATGATTATAGTATTTTATACTCTACTTTGTAAGTGATGCAACTTACATAAACACAATTACTACACCAAAATAAATTTGTCCAGAAAAGCTATTCTTAAGGTGATGAATTCTCCAGTCTTTTTTGTCAGGTGAAGAAATCAGGTCTTTCCTTAACACATTGCGTACCGCATAGAAATCTCTAAGACATACGCCAGGGACTGCACGTTTTTGGGCAAACTGCACATTATTTAAATCATCATAATGCACTTTAGGTGTTGTTTTTCAATAATTATAACATTTTTATTTACAAAAACAATTAAACAATTGAAGTTCCTAGTACTTTTTTTAACGTATGGTACTGCGTAAAAACATCTTCCTCTATGAAGAGGGACCAAACAAAATTTACATAAGTATCTAAATTCGATCCTTTTTCCATGGGCGTGAAAAACGAGAACACTCGTGAGTGGTCCTTAACAGAAGGAGCACGAAACAGGAGAAAACTCCTGAGTGGTACGAAATGTGTCAACATGAAGAGTGTTTGGATGAGAGGACTCAGATACAGACAGGCAGGCCTGGTGGGGTTAAAACCTTTATTCGTCACCTTGCACTTGAATCCTTGTCTCATGATTTT
>NW_006287547.1:3341337-3343183 GCF_000327345.1 Myotis davidii
AGTATTTTGATATGATTGCAGTGTAACCCTAAGGTTGTGTAGCAAGAGGAAGAATCCATTGCAACAATGACAATGTATTACTTCCTATTTACAAAGAAAAACATCCAGATCCAGATGAAATCATCTGCCAAATATGTGAGAGATACTTACCTGGAATATTTTTAAAAGGGGAAGGAGTATCTCTAAATCACAATGCGTTGCAAATCTAGGTGGATCTCGTGTAACATAGTATGACAAGATGTAATGAGGTGAGATAACCTTATCAGCTCAGACTTGAAATATGAGAGTCTGACATCAGAATTTTCAGCCCAGTTAATTTTCAGTCAACTCATTTATACCAGGCTTTCATGCTTTTTCCTTTGACCAAGATATTATCCAAATTAGATCAACATTATTTTTTTTTTATGAACACCATAGCAACATAGCATAAACAATGCTGAAAAATAAGGAAAGAAGCTTAACTGGAGAGATTTTAGGAAGAAGGTTGATTAAAGCAATTGAATGGAAAAATAAGCTTTGTAAAATAGTTTCTTCAAAGTGAATGATAACCAAAGAGTGTTGGGGAAAGTGAGCATTGAGAGTTTGGGAGTATAATGAGCTAATTATCAATACTTGACTATCAGGAAGTATGACTGGACAACTTTTTATTCTGAGCAGAGACTGCTGATATTGGAGGAAAGGGTCAACCAAAAAAGACGTGATTCAAAGCCTGCTCAAATTTCTGAGAAAGGTCTCTCTTTACTAAATATCAGTGCTACCATTTTCTCCTCCTCTCTTCTTGCCGGAAATGGAATAGCCGATATGACTGACAAATTCGTCTTCCCAGACTGCCTGGGAGATGGTGGTATTGCATAGGCCTGGCAATGAAATTTAAGCAGAAATCTGCCAAATACTTTGCTTTTTTGAAGAAGCTATTTCACTTTTATCTCCTTTTCCTGGTTTTTACAGTGACAAGTGTGAGAGTACACACTGGATGTAAAGAACAGCAGAGTGGAATGATGGGAAGTTCTGGGGCACTGCTGATGTGTCACCACACCAGCCCCTGTCTCTCAAATCCTCATAAAGCAGAACAACAATGCTAACTGATACATAGAGATCACAGGCTTTGGGGATCTAAGGATCTAGTGCGAGGAACCTTCCCTAGGGCCTGTTCCCATAAAAATCTCCCTTCTCTTTAGATGGGAGATCTGCCCTCAGATATGTATAGACTTTTCCTATCTTTAAAAGAGCAAGATGAATAGTAGTATTTTTAATTTTTCTTTTTTCAACATGTAAACAACATACAACTACATTCTAGTTACAAACTATTCACACAATATAGAAGAACCAGTAGCTTTATCTTTTTATTCTTTTCACTTACTTAATCTGGAAAGTAAGTATCTTCGATTCACGTTTTTCTTCAAATGTTGTCTTAATTTTTTTTAACCTTCATCCAAGGATATATTTTTATTGATTTTCAGAGAGGGGAAGTGGGGGGAGGAGAAAGGGAGAGGGAAGGGGGGGAGAGGGAGAGAGAGAGAGAGAGAAAGAGAGAGAGACATACAGACAGACATCAATGTGAGAGAGAAATATCAATCAAGTATCTCCCATATGCGTCCCCACCGGAGATTGAACCTGCAACCTCGATCTAAATTGCAGCCTAAGTATGTGTCCTGACCAAGAATTGAACCTAAAACCTTTCTGGGATATGAGATGATACTCCAACCAACTGAACCACCTGGCCAGGGCAAATGTCTTAAGTCTTTGAAATCTGGTGTCTGTCCTCACCATGCCACTGAAAGAAGCATTTGGCTGATATGAAAACTCCTAGATGCTTTTCTTCAGAGGTAATGGTGAATGAACCATG
>NW_006287547.1:3343817-3346091 GCF_000327345.1 Myotis davidii
CATGAATACACAGCTTTTACAGGACAGACCAGGGTGCTATGGGACAAAAGATAGGCCTAGAGGTGGTCAAAACAGGATCTTGAGTAGACCTACACTTCATCTCCCTTCACACAAATCATGGTAGGGCAAGTAAATCAGACTTTTCTTTTTATATCCATAAGCCTTGTGGTTTAGTACAAATACCCTCATTATCAAAAGCTAATACTAATTATCAAAAGCTAATACAATTTCCACTTTTAAATCCCCAATAAAACACACTAAATGTAATATGGAAATGCTGAGTTTATAAAAATAGGTAAGAAACTGTGAAAGACTTCTCATAATGTCAGGCTAAATAATTTAAAAACAAATTTGTTGTGGAAAATATTTACTAGAGATTCTTTTACTTTTCTGAGACTTTGGCAGGGTGTTAGTGTTCTGCTGTTTTCTAACTTACTATAAGATCTATCAAACTAGTTAGAGATACGCTTTTGAAATTGCTAATCAATTTGTATCTTGCAAAAGTTAAATGTTAGCTTAGAATTCAATTTGTGGTGACATAGTAAATGTAACCTGAGACACTGATGGTATAGGTCAGAATGCGGTTTAGTGGACACAACAAGAGAATTCTAGCCAATAGATTATTTGCTCAAGTCTATGATCATCCAGAATGTACATACATTTATGGAGTTTGAAAAGCATGAGCTCTTTTTAAATAAAGAAATGTAGCCTTCAGAATTAAAATACTAGCTAGTATCTACTGTTGATCACGCAGCCTGGCTTGTGGAATCAGGAGGAGGATTTATTATTCATCATAAAACGGGGACTGTGGAGACAGATTCACAGATAGCAGGCAGAGTAGGATGTAGTGGGGATAAATGGTGATGGACGGAGACTTGATTTGGGCTGGTGAACATACAATACAGTGTACAGATGATGTGTTGTAGAACTGTGCACCTCAAACCTGTATAATTTTGCTAACCAGTGTCACCCCACTAAATTCAATAAAAAGGAAAAATAAAACAACCCTGGAGCTGAACTTTAAAGCTGTGCTTTGTAGAAATTGTGGTTGTGTCTGTTTAAGGAAATTAAGAGAATGAGGACAGGGCGGGTGGAGAGACTTTCCCCCCACATTATATCTGTTTATGCAGTTAAATTTTATATCATCTTACCTAATAATAGACAAACATGTAAATTGACCATCCTTCTGCTATGCTCACCAGCCAATCAGGGGAGTATGCAAATTACCCCAACAAAGATAGTGGTTAATTTGCATACATAGGTACGGAGTGGCTGGAGCAGTGAGGACCGAAGGCTCCGGCTGGAGCAAAGGCCTGGGTGCCGGAGGAAAATCGGTGCTGGCAGCCAGGGGAGGGTAAGGCCTATTGCACGAATCTCTTTGTGCAACAGGCCTCTAGTCCTATATAATAAAAGCATAGTATGCTAATTAGACCGGACATCCTTCTGGATGACCTTCTGGATGAAGCTGTGGCTGTGAGGGCAGAGGCAGCCGCTGTGGGGGTTGGGGGGCTTAGCCCCTTGCACGAATTTCGTGCACCGGGCCTCTAGTAGTTTATAATAAGCGTCGCAAACAATGTCCCAAACGTATGCTTTACACAACTACCAGTGCACAAATTTTGTGCACTGGGCCTCTAATGTGCCTATAAAAATCCATTCAAATAATTGAATAATAGAAAAGAGAAATGAATAAAATTAAATAAACCAAAGCTTCCTATTTAGAAGAAGACTTCAACAACTTCAGTATTTATAAATTCACACGAGAGCACCTCCTGCCCTATCAGACCATGTCCCTCCTCAGTGTATGCTGTCTGTTCCCTTTGTGTATTGCATTATCTGTAGTCCTCCATCTTTTCACACGAAAAGTTACTTTGGGTGCAGGGACTTTTGCCTTCTCTTTCTTTTACTTCTCTAGGATATTTCATGCTTTGTCTATGGAAGATATTTATTAAATAGTGGAAAAATAAGTGAGAAACAAAAAAAGAATGATTCATTTCTCATTGCTAGTATCTACATACAAAGCCAAAGTTGGTAGCAATGTAGCAGATCTGCTAAATGGGTGTCCAGCAAAAGTCGACAGACACGGAATGTTTAGTGGTGAACTTCAGATAGGGGCTTGAGAAAGGCAGGTTTATGCTGATTGGGAAAGTTAGGAAGTCTGTAAGCCAGAGTTCATTAAGAGGAAGAGGAAAAGAGGAGCTGAAAATGTACCTACAGCTTAAATATCAAATTATGTCTAGCTCTGCATTGGCGGGGTTATGTGTTAGAACTGGGTGG
>NW_006287547.1:3347158-3347795 GCF_000327345.1 Myotis davidii
AGGCTAGAGGGGGGGGAGGTGGAGGAGAGGATAGGGGGGATAAATGGTGATGGAAGGAGACTTGACTTGGGGTGGTGAACACACAATACAGTGTACAGATGATGTGTTGTAGAACTGTGCACCTCAAACCTGTATAATTTTGCTAACCAGTGTCACCCCACTAAATTCAATAAAAAGGAAAAATAAAACAACCCTGGAGCTGAACTTTAAAGCTGTGCTTTGTAGAAATTGTGGTTGTGTCTGTTTACGGAAATAAAGAGAATGAGGGCAGGGCAGGTGGAGAGACTTTTCCCCACAGTATATCTGTTTATGCAGTTAAACTTTATATCATCTTACTTAATAATAGACAAACATGTAAATTAGTTCTTCCATGAGTTTGACCAGGTTGGTGGGGGTGGGGCCAGCTGGGGGAAGGGAGGAAGGCCCTTGCCATGGCTGCTTCAGGTGGCTGGGGGAAGGGAGGGAGTGCCCAGCTGGCAGCCAGCAGCCGGTAGTCACTAGGGACCCTACCAGTGCACAAATTTTGTGCACTGGGCCTCTAATGTGCCTATAAAAATCCATTCAAATAATTGAATAATAGAAAAGAGAAATGAATAAAATTAAATAAACCAAAGCTTCCTATTTAGAAGAAGACTTC
>NW_006287547.1:3347943-3361300 GCF_000327345.1 Myotis davidii
AGTTACTTTGGGTGCAGGGACTTTTGCCTTCTCTTTCTTTTACTTCTCTAGGATATTTCTTCATGCTTTTATCGAAGATATTTATTAAATAGTGGAAAAATAAGTGAGAAACAAAAAAAGAGTGATTCATTTCTCATTGCTAGTATCTACATACAAAGCCAAAGTTGATAGCAATGTAGTGGATCTGCTAAATGGATGTCCAGCAAAAGTTGACAGACACCGAATGTTTAGTGGTGAACTTCAGATAGGGGGTTGAGAAAGGCAGGTTTATGCTGATTGGGAAAGTTAGGAAGTCTGTAAGCCAGAGTTCATTAAGAGGAAGAGGAAAAGAGGAGCTGAAAATGTACCTACAGCTTAAATATCAAATTATGTCTAGCTCTGCATTGGCGGGGTTATGTGTTAGAACTGGTTGAAGAAATGGTGGAATGAAAGAGTCATAGAATTACAAAGTGGAAGAATATCGGTGCTCTAAGGGGCCTTAGTGTACCTAAGTCTAGTCTTTCTCATTTTATAGATGAGGGAACTGAGGCCAAAGGAAGTTTAATAATGCAGGGATTTAGGGGTTAAGTGAAGTCTGGATTTTCAAGTTCTAAGTGGTTTACATTTTTTAGTATCTCATTATCACATCAAACTAATATTTTCACCTGCACAAGAAGAATTTTTCAACAGAGTTATTGAGGGGTACACACAGCAACATGGGAAGTCTGATGGTGTGAACATTGGGAGACTTCTGGAATGAGCACTTTATCCTAGAATGCTTACAGATGTCTCTGGTTTTCATGCAGGTGAAAGTGAGTTAACATCAAATAAAAACTAGGAAGTTGGAGAAGAAAAACTAGGACATTGCAATGCCAAAAATATTAGGGTTAACAACTCTCACATAACTGCCTCAGGCTCTCGGGAGCAATCTCTAAAGTGAGAGAGTCCCACAAACTCCTTTGGTATCCATCTATTAGATTGTGTTGTCGGACACTAATGCAAATGATATAACAGTGATTAAAATTTCTTCACAGAATTGGATATTGGGTATACATAATTCCAAAGAACTGGGTACAAAGTTAGCTGTTAGTTTTATTTTTCAGATTGGATATTTGAATTTGAAGAGTTGAAAGATTATATTTTTTTATGATTGTGGGCAACAGTTTTAAATGTGTCATACAAAAGAGACTATTTATGAGAACAAAATTCTACCATCTTAATCTGTTTCTGCAGGATTTCATATGTAATCTCTCAACCTGTAATTGCTTAGTAGGAAATGTGAATTCCTAGCCTCCTTAATAGACCCATTCTGGGGTCCCACAGGGTCACTTCAGCCTTAAACTTCACCTTAGCCAAGCTCAGTCATTCTGACTGCCAGAGGCCAATTTGCGTATAGATTGACTGTCTCCAACTACCTCGAAGAAATGACTATCAGGAATGAAGCAAGAGCCAGAAGCAGCTTGGTCTTTCTGAAAGGTTGGATAATAAAAATGAAGCATTGGATATTATCAAGATAAGTGTGGAGAGTGTGTAAGCAAGAAAGATCAAGAATACCTCGTTGCTGCTGATTCCTCCTACAATTTCCTGGAGGGAGGTTTGGGCTGAGTGAAAACTAAAAATCTATCAAGAACAGAATGCCATCAGTCAGTTGAAAGCTAATATCTATAGAAGTGCTGATCTTCAACTTTAGGCCATCCATATTAATACAAGAACCAGATGACATTCTACATGACAACACTGCAATCGCATAGCTAACCTCTCAAGATTTTCAAGCCTGGGGTTTATGCTCTTGAAATATTTGAAAGGAAATGCAAGGAAAAATTAATCTATCCAAAGTTTCATTGCCTATATTGCTACTACTGTAAGATGTTAGGACTCTGACTTGGTTATTTGAATTTGAGTATGGTGTGTAACCTGGGCATCAGGTTTTAAAAGTTCCCTAGATAATTTTGAAAGTTCCCCAACTTGATTTGCACACTGAGTATTGATAATAATAAGAATTGCAGGAGGTTATCTCATTGACTCTGCAGCCTAAGGTACTACTGTTTACTGGCCTTTCAGGTGACGATGAATAACTCCTGCATTGAGTAGAAGAAAAAAGGAAGTTTGGAAGACTTGGCATTTTAAGAAATCTTTCTATGCTTTTTAACTCCCTTTGTCCCTAAAGAAGACTCAAAAAGGATTTTTTTAAGAGACTGCTTTTGATTTAAGCCTTGTCCTATGAGAGGCAAGTGTTTTCTATTCATCGGGTATTATTTTTATCCCTCAGCATTTCTATTTGCTCTCACAGTTTTAGCTACAGTATCATTCCAATAGTTTAAAACTGCTTTGAGTTTAATAAAATAATGGTTATTATTTTGGGTATCCCAACCTGGAAAATTATTTTGACTCAGGGCAGACTTCATTAAAAATCCCCTTTGGAGATTCCTCACTTCTCATAGTCATCCTTATCAAATAATACTCTTTCAACTTGTATGCTGGAATAGCAGCATTAGGATGTGGGGGAGAATTTTTCATTAGTACAGATACTGGTGTGCCAGAAAACAGTCACTGGGGCTCTGAAATGGTGAGAATAAGAAGAACAGGCCTCGGTTATGTCCCAATAGCAGGCTGGAAAATTGAATTATATTTCATAAAATGACTTTTTTGATACAGACTTGTTAAAGTGAGCAGAGTATGAATTAGTAGCCCAGCTTGTGAGTGAGTGAGTTGGAATTGAAACTCAAGATTGACTTCACATCTCTTTCCATGATGTTACAGTATGCTTCTAATGCCAACAGTAAAGTTGTAGATATGTTAAAAGTTTAGAAACCTTGTGAAAATTTTATACTTTTTCTTTCTTTTTACTTTCCCCTCCTTCACCCGACCTGACAAATAAAATACAAAAAGAATTAATTGATAATTTTAGAGACGGTAGAACAGTGGTTGATATAGAGTGAAGTAGATATTCAATAGGTATTTGTTGGTGCTTTGAATGATAAGACTGGATAAATAAATATAACCTTTACCACCAAATCATTAATGACATTAACAGTGATAGTACCTACAGTCGTACATAAATTGGGAGATACCTCTGGATGGGAAAAATAACAATCAGAATGGTTTTCTAGATTTTTCAATACTTACGTTTCATAGCCCCAGCTAACTAGCTGTGAAATACTGCCATTTCCACTTAATTTTGTTCACTAGTTAATTCAATTCCTCACTTTATTTTATCAGATTTGGAGCCAAATCATTTGTATTCATTTTGCAATGTGGTTTTGCAGTGTCTCTTGATCATTTTAAAAAGCTAATACTGGTTAATTCAATTGGGATTTATTGAAGCAGCCCTTGAAAATTAACCATCGAATTTCTCATGCAAAAAATAGACCAATTTCTCTTCTCTTGTCTCTTTGAAGAATATATTTTGACATATAATAAAAGTTTGTCTTTTTTGGTGCAAAGCACAATGCTCATGATAGTAGAGGACAGATTTTAAGAACAAATTTTGGCGCGAGGTGGTGATGGGCCCTCATGGGAGTGTAGATTTATTATTATTTTTCATGGGAGAAACTCAAAATTGTTTAAGAAAGCCAAAGAGGTTATCATTTGGCTGATGTTTAATATACTAATATTGTGTCTGTTGCATTGTTTCAGTCATATTGGTAATGGTTAGAACAGAAATTAATGACTTCACAGAGGGTAAAACATGTGACTTTGGCTTGATTAAAGAACATCTTTGCTGGTTAAACCAGCCAGTCAATCAGTCAACCAACCAATTAAATCAATCAGTTTCAATACATTGGACATCATTTTTCATTTAACCGTACTGGGATCTAGTACAGCCCCACACTATCCTCATTAATATGATTGTATAGGGAATGTTAGTAATTGGGAACCTGTTATATTTCTTTTTTCATGGAACGCAGACAGTAATATCCTGTCAGAACTCGTCAATTCTTTTCAACCTCATATACGTAGTCCATTCAGATAGCTTGATTAAAGCATGATACTATCACATATTTCTGCCTCCCAGGAAAAGTCACAGAATCTCTAACGTGCAATTTTAACTCATCAGATATTGTGAAGCAAAATAATCTGATGATGAAAAGTGAAGACACTGAAGCCTAACTCCTTAGTTTATATTATAAAATTGTCAACCCCCTAGCTGTATAAATTTATATAAATTACTTAATCTCTTGGATGCCTCTGTTTTCTTGTCTATAAAATGGGCTAATCATAGCAGTTATTTCATAGATTTGCTGTTCAGATTAATCTAAGATTTGAAGTGCTCAGGGAAGTTTTAAGCATATCATAAATGTTCAATAAATATTAGATATATCTGTCATTATTACTACTGTTATTCTTAAGGTGACCACATTAAAGTCTTTTTGTCTATATTTTAGTTAACTTTCCATTTTCTCTCTGGGATTTCTAATTGGAAAATGAAGACAGCATTTTCTCTTTTTCCTTTTGGAAATAAACTTTAAAAGGAGCAAAACCCTAAAATGTACATTTCAGCTTCAGTTAAACAAAGAAACATCTAAAAATCCTAATAAAAAATAAATAGATGAGTTTCAAAAGCAAAGAACAGAGAGATTGAAGAGGAAATGAAAAGGGGAGTCAGACTTCAGTGACATCAGTAGCATAGTCTTCTCCACGGTTAGTTCCAGTCACACTCTGAGGTACTACAGCAACACCCCTATTTGCAACCCTTGGGTTCAGTTGCACTGAATGGTAGACAAAGTTTGTGTTCCAATAGCAGAAAGAGAAGGGCCGAATTAACATTCACAAGGATACGTTAGCAGGAGTTACCTGTCAATAAAGCAGGTATAGGAAGAGGGACTGAACTGTGAGAAGACTTAAATCTGTTCTCTTAATTATATATGGGAAATTAAAGGCAAAAAAGGGCTAATATGTACAACACTGGGTCATGAAGAAAATTGCTGCTATCCTGAAATGTGGCCCTGGGACTTCTGTCACATATACCTAGTAAATATTGTCTAAGAAAAATTCATCCCCTACAGTGAGAGTAGTAAGAGAAACGAAGAGAAGACACCAGCAGTATATGCATACAGCAGAGGAAAATAAATGGCAGAATGCTCACAGTTATAGGAAAAAAATCATTTCATTGAGCAGATAAATTTTGTGAATAATATTTTCAATGAATTAAAAGAACCATAACAAATCACCTTTTTATAACAAGAACATAGAGAAGAAATGTAAGAACTTTTAAGATAGCAAAATGAGAAAAAGTGGTGAAATATTTATAATAGTTTTGTCTTTGGAAATGAATTTGTTACCAGTTGCTTCCTGCTTATATTATTCATATAAAGCACCCACATAAGCCCTGACCGGTTTGGCTTAGTGGATAGAGCGTCGGCCTGCGGACTCAAGGGTCCCAGGTTCGATTCTGGTCAAGGGCATGTATCTTGGTTGCGGGCACATCCCCAGTGGGGGGAATGCAGGAAGCAGCTGATCGATGTTTCTCTTTCATCTATGTTTCTAACTCTCTCTCCCTCTCCCTTCCTCTCTGTAAAAAATCAATAAAATATATTTTAAAAAAAAAAGCACCCACATAAGAAAAGCCAATAAAATGAACAAAAGATGGATTTTTATCCGAATAGATTTTTTTAAAACTCTTTGTACACTGTATTGAAAACAATGCATATTCCTATTTCATGCAAAAAGACCAAATAAAGAGTGTTCTTAAAATGAAAAAGAAGGAAAGTATAAACTGTTATATGTGAAATCGTATAACTAACAGAAGTTTGAAGAGAATATAGCAGTGGTAAAAGTATACTGATTTCCATTTACTTTATGCCCAAGGGTAAAAATTTATTATTTAAAGCTGATAAGTTAAATAATGGTTGTAAGTGATTTTTTAAGGTATGACTAATGAAAATAGTATAATTATAAACTCTGACAATCTTTGGGAAGAAAAGAGAAAAAAAGAAGGCAAGGGGTATGGCTATCCCCATCTATATATATAAAAGTTGAAGTGATCATTGCAACCAGGCTGCAACCAGGCTGGCAGGGGGGTTAGTGAGGGGTGACCAAATAACCAAACAGCAGGCTGCATGGGGCAACCAGGCCCGCTGGGGCGGAGGGGGGGACAGTAAAGGGCAACGAGGCCGATGGGGGGGCACAATTGGGGGAGACCAGGACAGCAGGGTGGGCAGTTAGGGGCAACTAGGCCAGCAGGGGGTGACCAGGCCAGCAAGGGGGCAGTTAGCGGGTGACTAATCCAGCAGGTGGGCTGTTACGGGTGATTAGGCAGGCAGGCATGTGAGCAGTTAGGAGCTAGTGGTCCCAGATTGTGAGAGGGATGTCTGGCTGCTGGTTTAGGCCCGATCCTGGGGATCGGGTCTAAAGAGGCAGTCGAACATCCCCCAAGGGGTCCTGGATTGGAGAGGGTGCAGGCTGGGCTGAGGGGACCGCCCCCTCCTCATGTACGAATTTCGTGCACCAGACCTCTAGTCTTTTATAATCAGGAATCAAAAGAAATAATTTAAAATTGAGTCAAATAGTAGCAATATGAGAATACTTAATAGTAAATTGGTAAACACCAAAATATAGTAGAATGAATAAAACTAGTTGATGGGGTTGATGAGAGGAATGAGGACTAAGGGCATAATAATGTTACTACTGCTCATAATAAGGAATTAATAGGCATAAAATTAAGAATTTAGAGCATTATATTACTTTATAACTATAGAGGTAAATACTATATTGAAAAGTGCAACCTTTTAAATTAGCAGAAAATTCAAAACAAAAATAAATAGCCATAAATCCTTGAAAATAGGAAACATGACAGCATTAAGACCAAATGTGTCTGCCTTATCAAGCTATTTAAAGGGATAATCTCATCAATGAAAGAATCATTTAAGTCATATAAAAAAGGAAAATCCAGTAGATGTTGTGTATAAGAGATGCACATTAAACCGACTCAGAAAAGTTAAAAAGAAAAGGGCAAACAAACAAGACAAATGCAAATGAGTAAAACAGGGGTAACCATCTTTTTATTTTAATTTGAGGTGTTTTTAGTTTTATTTTATTTTTATAGAGTTGCTTCACTTTAAAGCAATAAGAAATAGATGTCTAAATATGTCAAAGGGGAGAGGTGTATTATTTTTAGATAATTCAATAAATTTAGATTCTTTTTGGTTTCCACTTAGGGTAAATTCCTCTTAATCTGTGAGGTAACTATATTTCATCCCAGGCTTGTATTGTGTCCCAATCTAACAGGGACACCAACCGACAGATCAGGATCTACAGGGATAACAATCTTAATAGGCAAGATTGATTTCAGTACAAACATATAAAATGTGATGAAGTAAACTTTATAAAGAATAAAGGGTACAATTCACAAAGAAGATTTAGGATCTGCAAAAATCTGTGTATCAAATAACATTGAGTGGTTCTCAAGTAGAACAACACATTGGAATCACCAAGGGATCCTTGAAAAATACTGATGGTTCGTTTTCACTTGCACATATTCTGATTTAATTGGTACGGTGTATAACCTGGGCATTAGATTTTGAAAGTTCCTTAGATAATTTTGAAAGCTCCCCAAGCAAAGTTTGAGAACCAGTGACTGAGAATAAATAATAAATAAGTGGAAAATAATACAGGAGGTAAATGAAGAAATAGAGAATATACACTTTTAAAAAAAGCCAGCAACTTATTCTTCATGTCCTCTAGTCCATGACAGATTACAGAAAACAAGTAAGTGCATAAATGACCTAAGTAACATAATTAGTAAGGTAAGCATGCCTTTTTTATATATGAGTATAGTTTGTGCATATTTTTGTCAGTGAAATTTTTGCACTTATAAAAATGTCCCTGCCATCTTTCTTTTCAATGTACACAAAATAAGTTTCATAAAGTGTCATTAAAAATAAATTAACTCAATAAATTCCAAAATACAATAACAGCAAAAATGTTTTAAGATTGCAATGCAGGAAACTTCAAAATTAGGAACAACCAAACTGGAAAACACCTAGAAACACAATAAATAAATTGCACAAATTGTCTTTTTAAGTCATGGATCAAAGAGGGAGTAATTTTTCTCTCCACTTCTTAGCCATTCCCAACTCCTTCCAATCTTTTTTTTGCCCTGGACTATGTTTATATACAAAACTTGACTTTTCCTAGGGACAAAATGCAGTCCATCCCCTCCCCCATTTTCTAGTGTTTATTATCTGGAAAAGGTTTCTGTGTACTAGTAAAAAACAGAAACAAAGGGAGTCTGAGTTCTCTGGTGCTAGAAGGAAGTTGGAGACATGGGGGCTTTTAGGGAGTAAAGAGGGAAGAGTGGGAAAGGCATTTTTCTTACTTTCCCATGGGCCAGAACAGCAGCTGAAATTTGTATCTAAATAGAAAAAGCTTCCCAGTTATGTTAGAGGTATGGTCTCACAAAATGCAAGGAATAGCATCCACTGGGCCCCTGCAAAGTCCTTGTGGCTATTGCCCCTGCTCCAATCACAGATGCTGACTCTTGGTTTCCTCAGTGGATCTGATTTTGCTTTTGCTTAATCTTTAGTCTGCCTCCCCTCCCCTCCCCTCCTGTGTCCTTCCCCCCTCTCTCTTCCCCCCTCCTTCTCCCTCCCTCCCTTCCTTCTTTCCTTCCTCACTCTTTCTCTTCTCTTTCTCTCTCACTTTCTCTTTGTCTTTCTCTTTCTCCCTCTCTCTCTCTCTCCCTCCCTCCCTCCACCCAATATAAAAGCCCAACCATTACAGAGATACCCCAAGGAACTGCTTTACATTTATTGCCTTATATTCACAAAACTTAGTACCCCTATTTTGGAATTCTTTGATGATTTCTGGATTGTGTCTATGCTAAAGTCAGAGAAGGACAATATTTTGAAATACAGGAAGGATTTGAGCAGTAAAAGTACCAAATAAAAGAAAAGGAAGTGCATTAACTTGTCAACATTTTCAACCTTTTTCTCTATAACACATTCTTACAAAACGACATATTATTCCCATAATGCTGTATGCCCATTATCTTGTTATTTTTTTTTGTTTGAAATTGTATTTGCAGTAATTGCCCATGTTGGCTGATAGCAACATTTTGCAAAGTTAAGCAGTTAATATCATTCTTAAATTTGTGCATAAGTAGGTCTAGACATAATGCTAAAAAAAGTGTAATGTTGATTATTTACAATAGCAACTAGATAGAATTTCAATAGCAGGTTTGAGAATAATTTTGTTTTTATAATACTTAACATGACAATTAAGTTTTCAAAAAATGCAAAATTTTTGGCTTTATTTAAATGTTTTAAAATTTAATATGAATTACTTTTAAGTTGTAGTTTGCCTTTTAATATTAATGGATAATTTTGAATTTTTTAGGAAAAACATTTTTAGAACTATGGAAATGATTTTGCTATTTAATTTATATTTTTAAATGAAAATATATTCAAAATGGACACCATATTTTAAGATTCATTAGATTATTATTGATAACAATTGTGTGAAAGTTTCAGTTGTAGCAGCATGATTGGTGGTTTTGTTGATATGAAAGAAAATATAAGTTTTATGGAATGAATGTAAAATAATATTGTTGGTACGTCAATAGAACACTTAGACATAAGCAATAACAAATTCAAGTCCTTTGATATTTTTCACTTTTTTATTCATATAACAAGCATATATATATGTATTTACATAGACTTAATTATAAAAGGTTGGGCAAAAGTAGTTTTAGTGCGCCATTGCAACAGTTTTTAATTTTTTTTTTTTTTTTAGAGAGAGATAGAAACATGGATGAGCGAGAATGTCTATTGGTTGCCTTCTGCATGCCCCCCACTGGGGACCAAGTCATGTGCCCTGACTGGCAATTGAACCAGCCACCACTTGGTTCATGAGCCACACCGGCTGGCACATTGAGACAGTCTTTGGAGTTAATAAAGCTGTTGTAATAATCATGATCAGCGTGTCTTTGTCATTATGAGCAATTGTAAACATACTTTTGCCAACCCCTATATACTACAGTCTGTATGTATATTTAAATAATTTAGACATATTAATTTATATGTAGGTTTCAGTTCTATTACTATAGAACTGAATGTATAATTGTCTAGGTAAGAGGATAAAAGTCATTTTATTTGACAGTTTTAAAGCTTGATTTACTCTGTAGACAGACAGTACATGGGCCTTCATTTGTCCTCTTCTCTCAGACTATGAATATCAGTGGTAGTCCTGTCTACCGGGCCTCCTGGGTGTCTGCCAGCATTAGAAGAGACATCTTATAATAAAACTAGAGGCCGGTGCGTGAAATTCATGCACTCAGTGGTTGGGGGTGTGGGCCCTCAGCCTGGCCTGTGCCCTCTCGCAGGGAGCGGGGCCTAAGCCGCAGTCGGACATCTTTAGCACTGCCCTGGAGGTGGGAGAGGCTGCGCTCACCAACTGTGAGAGGCTTCTGGCTGAGCAGCACTCCCCCTGCGGGAGCGCACTGACCACCAGGCGGCAGCTCCTGCGTCTGTCCCCTGGTGGTTAGTGCACATCATAGCAACCGGTCATTCCACAAGTTAATGTTTAACATTTTTAGTTTTCTGAAAGTAAGGATGTGTCGTATATCTTATTACACCAGTGGTTCTCAACCTTGGCTGCACATTAGAATCACCTGGGAATCTTTTTTTTAAATCCTGATTTCTGGGCCTCATCCTCCAGAAATTCTGTTTCTTTGTTACTAATGTTGTGGCTCCACCCCATAACAAAGAAACAAAGCTTCTGGTACCTAGAATGAGGAAGCTGAGGGAAGAAGCTTCTATGATGAAATGTTGTCTTAAAATGGCTTTTTTTCAATGTGAACTGTTAAATTTTGATTCAGTGGCCTTAATTTATTCTGATGTAAGTGACGGGATAAATTTTAGTGGTTAGTTCTCTCATTAAGAAGTTGTTGAATGGCTGACTGTCTTACATGAATGATGTAGGTTGTCCAATTTCACACAGAAAGTGTATGAACTTAGATGTGTCATCCAAGTGTCTCTGACAGCAAAGCCTGCTTAGTTAACTTTTGACAAGAATGGATGCTTATGTAAGGTCTATAGACGTTTGGACTTCAGCCATCACCAAGATTGATAGGACGTTCTCAGACACGCAGAACAGAGTCCAAACCAATACCTGTTTTGATCTGGCATAGAAGGGAGGTGTTTCTGTAGCCTGCTTATAGCTTTATTATTCAGTATGGTTGAATCTAGTTTATTTCACAATCTTCTGAAAAAATGTTCAAAGAAATACTTTATTTACATCTAAAACTTGCAGAATAGATATACATTTTTGTTTATTGGTTGGTAAGACAAAAAATATGCTACAGGAAATTGTTTCCTCCTCTTTTAAAAAAATGCAACCCCATCTGAGCTTTCTTATATGTCCCTTTAGGGCAATTTTAAAATTACATGATGTACATTATATTAGTAAGATTATTTATCCTTTACAGGAAATAAAGAAATAAAGCTATTTTCAGAGGGAATTCAACAAACACATCAAATTCTGCTGAGAACAATTATTCTAGCTACATGGGGTAGTAATATAATTTAATAAGACACACCTATCCATATTTGTTGCAATAGCTCCAAAATTTCTATTGAATAGCTGTCTGTTTTTTAATTCACTTTTCCTACCTATTTAAACTATCTCTTACCACATCTAAAATTATGGACTAATCAATTTTGGGGGCAGGGGGAAGAAGGAGGACTGAGCATATTGACTAGAGATAAAATTTTTTTCTATATTTACAATTGCCTTCTCTTTCCAAGGTCTAGTTTACTTATCCTATGAAAACTTTGAGTCTTTTGTTTTGAATCGATATTATTTTGAATGTTTTACAGTTAGCACTTGGATTTTATTTCCAATTAAAACAACAGTAACCAAACTAAAAGACCTCAGTGTTACAAGGAACGTCAAGGTCACCTAAATCTATAAGTTTCTACCTGGGATGTTCATCAGAAACACTGGGAAGCTTCAAGGTCTACAGAATTAGAATCACCAGGTTTTAGGTTATGTGATTTGAAAGAAAACTTCCCAGGTAATTCTGATTTGGATCCTGGGTTACAAGCCATCGATCAAGTTCAATTTCCCATCGAAGTTTCAGTCTTCCAAATGGCTGTTCAGTTAGAGGGAGATCTTCATCTCCACAATCTGTACTTTTCTTCTTCAGACACTGGTGGTGGTTCCTTTTTTTTAGATAGTGGTGATTGTTCCAAAATCTGCCTCGCTTGAACTAATGCCAGTCATCCTCAGTCTGCCAAAGATGCCACAGAAAAGAAAAATACAACTTCTTTTTGAGTTTTATAGTTGATCTCCAGATATTCAGTCCTGATCCAATTTGTCAGCTGAGCATTTAGCAGAACCATTGTTTCCTTTCATCTCAAAATGATATTTTATCCATTTATATTAAACATGAACAAAGGAAAATAAAAATCTTACCAGAAGTATATACTAACGTAAGATGGACTGTCAACCTAGAATAGCCTATGGTGTTGGAAGTCTCTATGGTGGGAAAGAAGTTGTGCGAAGTTTATGGCAAGCCCTTATCAGTAGGAGAATTACAATGTAAACCCCTGGGATTCTAGAGCAGGGTCATGTCATCTGTAGTGGAAACCCACACACCTTTTCCATAACAGTTCCTGGCATGCTACTAGCCACTGGTAGAGTTGGAGTGCTAATGTTAATTGACATAGAACATTGTATTTGTTTAAGGAGCACAATGCATATATTGTGAAACATCCGTTACCTCACATAGCTACACACTTTTTTCCTTGTGGTAAGAACTTATAAGATCTAGTCCTTAGCAACTTTCAAATACATACTAGAGTGTTGTTTACTATCGTCACCTCAAGAATTTATTTATTGCCGAAACCAATGTTTCTCTCTCATCGATGTTTCTAACTCTCTATCTCTCTCCCTTCCTCTCTGTAAAAAATCAATAAAATATATATTTTTAAAAAAGAATTTATTTATTTTATAACTGGAAGTTTGTATCTTTTGGTCACCTTACCCATTTTTCTTAGCCCTAACCCCCTGCTTCTGGGAACCACCTATTTTCACTACTTTAAAAATACTTATTATTTGTCATGCCATCATTTTACTGTAATGAAGAGTTTTCTCCTACCTCCCATTTATTTATTCATTTTCTATTTAATTTATATCACTATGAAATTGATTCCTTTTTTAGTATTGAGTTATAATTAGTTACTCTCACCATTTTTTGATACCCAAATCATTCTATATTAGGCTAATAGAAGCATCTTCAAGGTTACTCCTGTGTCTTTTGATATGTTCTCATCATTCTTTATGTAACAAAATAATAGCCTAGCACTATAAGATGTCTGGGCTCCTCTTGTACTTCCACGCTCCTGCCTTGGAATCAGCCACTTCTCCAAGAAGTCCT
>NW_006287547.1:3361396-3382301 GCF_000327345.1 Myotis davidii
ACCAAGATCAGGATACTTGGTATATATATCCATATCCATGAACCATGAATTCATACTAAAACCATCCACTTAAATTCAAAACTTGAAAGTTCTTGTTGACCTTTCCCTTTCCATGTTTGTAAATACATTCTCCAATAGTAAGAGAAATGTAGATCCCCTTATCAATATTTCCTTATTTGCTGTTTGAATTTACTGATTTGCCCAATGTTACAAAGCCTTCAACCTAGGCAGCAGGCCTATTTGTTAGATTACCCCGACTGACATACTGTATTTCTATTGGAGTTCCCTGTGTTTCCTGTAGACGAGTCTCCTGCCCAGAGGTTATAGGCATAGCTGTTATTGTACTCTATTAGGTCAAGGGTATTGGAAAGATCATAGATTGAGTGTACTCTGGATTTTATTAAATGTCTGACTGTACTCTGATCTCTGACCAAGTAATTTAGATTGTACTTTTTAAGTTTAGAAGTAAATTAGTATGCCTACTTCATGGGAAAGGTGCTTTAGTGTTATTTTTAGAATTTTACATCCTTTCTAGCACTTGTTATCTTCAAAACCCACTAACATACTGAGATTGTTTTCCTCTCTAATATTTTACTTAAGCATTTTGTATGACCAGAAAATTTCTTATTGATACTAACTTTAATTCATCCTTTCTTTGTGGTAAACTTGGCAATATATAATCTGAATAGGACTCTGACTAGAATTTTTTATGAGCTATAAACTCCCAGTGATGAGAACTAATAAACCAATGAGTTTTTTGTCAGCAATAATAATGGTTTATTTGATTCTTTTATATGGTCTTTCTATATTTTTTCTATCAGGAGTTTCTTCTTTAGAACACTGGAATTATTACAATATGTTTTAATCCCATACCCTTTTCATTAAGTCTTTTTAAATCCATATCTGAGGTGGGAAGAGAAGTGTTTGCTTCTACATTTGAACATTCTCTGGGGGTAATACTTTTATTTGAAGTTTAGCAAGTCCATGAAGTATCAGCCTTAAAAACTGACTTTATTTTGTGAGGCTCTTGTATTTTTTCTCTTTGGCTGACTAAAAACAGCCTTCCAGATAACTAACTCTTCAGAGCACTAAATAATTACATTATTTCCGGTTGACTCTGCTGATTTATTATTGTTGTTAGCATCTACTGAGGAGAGAGACTTAGCGAGTGTTGGCAAATTATCATAGACATGTCTAAAACACTTAGAGATAACAATTCTGAGTAAAAAATCAAGTAAAAACATTTCCTACTCCTTTATCCTTCCTTGCATACTTCTTTTCCACTTCCCTTTACCACTTACATTTCCAACATTTTATCAAAACCTGGCCACAAAAGAAATACAGCATGCTAAAATGTTTAATTCACACTTCAACCTCAACGCCTGAATGTGCAGAAATCTCATTATAAATGTGGGCTAGAGGAGAGCTGATTCATCACAAAGTCCTTCCCTCTTAGTTTTTAGGGGGAAAAATTAGTTGTATTGCATAATTTATTTTTTGTAGCTTTATTAAGATATAATTGACATAACATTGTGTAAGTTTATGTTGTACTATGTGATGCTTTGATATATAAACCTCCATCATCTCACATAGCAGCCACTTTGTGTGTGTGTGTATGGTTGGTGAGAATATTTTAGATTTACTCATAATTTTTTTAACCCTCACCCAAAGATATATTTTTATTGATTTTAGAGTGAGAGGAAGTGTGTGTGTGTGTGTGTGTGTGTGTGTGTGAGAGAGAGAGAGAGAGAGAGAGAGAGAGTGCAGCTGCAGTGGCAAGAGCTTCTCCTGTCTCTGAGGCAGCGCTAAGGATGTCCGACTGCTGGCTTAGGCCCACTCTATGGGGACATCCCCCAAGGGCTCCCAGACTGTGAGATGGCTTATGCTGGGCTGAGGGACTGCCTTCCCCTCCCAGCCCTCATCCCCCCCGCCCCCCGAATTTCATGCACTGGGCCTCTATTTTAAGTATATAATACAGTATTGTTAACTATAGTCACCAAGTTGTTCATTAGATTCCAGAACTTTTTCATCTTACACTCTTTGTACTCTTTGACCACATACCCCTCTCACCCCCTGGCAACCACCATTTTATGCTCTCTTTCTGTGAATTTTTTTTATTATGATTTCACATATAAATATATAAATGAGATCAGTATTTTTCTTATCTGATTTATTTCACTTCACGTAATGCCCTAAAGGTTCATTTATGTGGTAATGGCAGGATTTCCTTCTTTATTATGGCTTGGTAATATCCTGGTGGATATATGTACACCACATTTTTTTAAAAATAAACATATATCTTTATTGATTTCAGAGAGGAAGGGGGAGGGAGAGAGAGATAGAAACATCAGTGATGACAGAGAATCATTGATTGGCTGCCTCTTGCACATCCCCTACTGGGGATCGAGCCCGCAACCTGGGCATATGCTTTTGGTTGGAATTGAACCTGGGACCTTTCAATCTGCAGGCTGATGCTCTATCCACTGAGCCAAACTGGTTAGGGCAAGTACACCACATTTTCTTTATCCATTAATTTGTCAGTGAGCAGTTGGGTTGTTTCTGTGTCTTAGCTGTTGTAAATAACACTGCAATAAACATGGGGGTACAGATACCTCTTTGAGATAGTGATTTAATTTTCTCTGAATGTATATCTAGAAGTGAGAATGCTATTACATGGCAGTTTTATTTTTTAGTTTCTTGAGGAACCTCCATATCATTTTCCATTGAGGTTGCACCAATTTGCATTCCCACCAACAGTGCACAAGGGACCCCTTTCCTCCACCCCCTTGCCAACACTTATTTATTGTCTTATTAATAATTACAATCCTGGCACATGTGAACTGATTTCACATCGTGGTTTGTATTTGCATTTCTCTGATGCTTCATGTTGTTGAGCACCTTTTCATGCACCTGTTGGCCATTTGTATATCTTCTCTGGAAAAATGTCTATTCAAAGATCTTTGTTCATTTTTAATCATCTTTTTTGCTATTGGCTTAGATGAGCTTCTTATATATTTTGGCTATTAACCCCATATCAGATACAAGATTTGCAAATATTTTCTCATTCCTCGGTTGCCTGACCATAAAGCTGCTCCCTACAGTCAGCCAGCAAATCACCCGCCTCCCAGAGACACAGTAGTAAGATCTCCCTCTGCCTCTTGCTTTGGCATATCTCACATACCTCCTCTCTCTCTAAGTGGAGGCTACAAGGAAAAATAGAAGTAATCACTTGCTCTCTTTATCCTGTCTCTCTTCCTTTGCCCTCTTCTGTAATCTCTAGTGCTAGGAAAAATATTCCTTTTCATATTCTCTAGATTGTAAGAACACTTCATGATCTGAGTTATTCATGCTTATTTGCTGTTATGATAAATTGGGATGGTTGGTGAAAGAATAAAGAAATTTGAAGAACTCTTTTGTAACCGTAATTTTACATCTGGAAGGCTGAATATTATCTTTTTACTTTGCATTGCTTCTGTGATAGGATCCAGTCTTCCCCCAAACAACTGGATGTCTCCAAGGATCTAGAAAAGGCAAAAGAGAAAAAATTACATTAAAATTTTCTGTAATGTTACCCTCTAATGGAAGAAATAGGTGTGGGCATTGTATTCAGGGAGAGTAACATGTATTCCTGATTTAGACAGAATAGTTGTTTGATGGGTTGATTTTTTCCCCATTTTTCAATCAGCTGGGATAATTTGGGTAAACAATATAGAAATTAATTTTTTTTCTCAAGGAAAATCTTTTAATTCTTAGAGTACTGTATGTAGGGGAAAAGAAAAATTTATTATAACTTTATAATTATATTCAAGATTATTTTAAGTTTAGATTTATGCATTATAAAATAGAGAGAAGGAGGAGGAGGAGTATTAATAAGTAGTCTGACTTAATTCACTTAGCATAATGCCCTACTATAAAAGAAGACCATTAATGATTGTTAAGCCATTTTGTAAAAAGTTGTTGGGCACAGGATATGAACATAGTATCAAAGTATCACCCCATAGATTATTAATTAAATATAAAAGAAAATACCAGTACAATGGAGAAATAGGACAGATAATTCCTAAACCAAGTGACCAAATTTAGCATTATTAGAAATTGTACAAACTGATATGTGATTTATGTAATATTATATAATACCATGGGAAATACACAACAACTAGTTTAGTATTCTTGCCAAAAACATTGAATCTTAATCTACTCATGAAGAAACAATAGGCATATCCAGAATTTGGACTATCCTACATAACAACTGTCTCGGACTCTTCGAAAACTATCAATGACCTGAAAGGAAAACAAGGTAGGTGTGTGTGTGTGTGTGTGTGTGTGTGTGGTGTGTGTGTGTTGAGGAAGTGGTAAGCAGGAGAATCCATCTAGATTAAAGGACACCAAGAAATATGGCAAGAAAATATATATAGATCTCTTATTTTTGTGTCACTTACTTTTGTGGCATATAAACTAGTTACAAACTATCAATGGCATCCAGTAATAAGCATGTATTTTGATCATGGGTTTGCGGGTCAGTTGGGTAGTTCTGCCCCGTGTGTGGTTATTTCAGAGCATTAACTAAAGGTATCATTTCTTTGCTAGGGAAGCTCTTTTCATGGAAATGATAGAAACAGATGGGCAAGCATATTTCAGGGCCTTGCTAACTTTAGGTCTTCTAACAGTTTACTGATTGCTGAAAGTCACATGGCTAGGACCAAATGCAAGAGAAGGAAAATGAATGGTTTTGAATACTTGTATCAGCAAACAAATTTGGATCCTGGATCAATATTAAAGTAGTTACAATAGGCTTTATGGGGTAATTAGTAAATTTAAATAATGACTGTAATAGATAGCTTATGTAAAAGTTATATTTCTGGATATGATGTAGCTATTGTGATTATTTAGGACTTATCTAATTCTTAGGAGATGCATGTTAATGTTTTGAGGAGTGAAATGTCGTTATGGCTAAAACTTTCTGAAAGTTCAGCAGCAACAAAAGATATATATATATATGTATTAGTCTGTCTCTGTATCTACCTATAAAATGCAAACGTGGCTAATATTAGCAGTTAGCAATTATAAGTGCAGGATGTATGAGTGTATATTGTGCTCCTCCCTCACACATTTTCTTTATGCTTGAAGTTTTTTAAAATAGAGAAAGTAAGTCAACATGATATCAATACAATAAATACCTGGATAGAAACTGTGCTGTGCCAGAACTTACGGGAAATGCTTATGGTCTTAGACTCTGGCAGAGTTTGAGCCAAAACTAAAGATTTCTTAAGTGAATAAGAGTCTCCAGTCTGAGAGAACCTGGCTATGCTGATGATCTGAATGCCGTCTCTGTGTCCTTCATTCTTCGCCGATGCCGTCCACACCTTTGGGAACCCCTGGTCCGCCGGGGCTCTACCCCAGCATGCTTATATGCATGCATACAAGTCCTTCGGTTGATCTCTTACGTGCCCTCCCCTCCCCCCCAAACCCTCCTTGGCCTTCCCGCTGTAGTTTGACAGTCTGTTCCATGCTGCTCTGCCTCTGTATGTATTTTTGTTCATCAGTTTATAATGGTCTTTATTATCCATAAATGAGTGAGATCATGTGGTTAAAAAAAAACAAAAAAAACAAAGAGTCTCCAGTCTGCAAAGAATATTGGATTCCCAACTTAGAGAAGCAAATCGGCTATCCTTTTGGAGGGTTGCACAATATTATTAGGACTAAGAAACCTTGAGGGGGTTGCACTAAATGGGCTAAATTACTCTAACTTTGTGGTAATGAATTGTCTCTTTCTTACTTATGCCTGAAGGGGTCTGGAAGCCAAAAGTTCTCCCAACATCTCTAATTTATGGATCTTGGTTAAACAAACTACTTGCTTCTAATTCACAAGATAATCTTAGCACCTATTATTTCACTATTTTTCTAGTCACTTCAGTGGTTTCATCTATAGAGTAAGAAAAAAAATGTATTACAGCCAACTAGAGAAAACTCAGTAATTTGAGGAGGGAGCACAAAGTGGACAATCAGAAATGTTGCTTTATACTTATGGAAATTATCAAATGTCTATAAAAGTATGTGTATACAAAAAAGTAGGTTTTTTATGGAAGTTGATGAGCTGATTCTGAAATATCTATGAAAGAATAAAAGACTGCGAATAGTAAAGACATGTTTGAAAAAGAGTAAGAGGACTTGATTTATCAGGTACCAAATCTGTAGTAATTAACATACTAGACTATAATCTCAACTGGAAAATTATTAATGGAATTGAATGAAGAGCACTGAAATAGACCCACACACTAATAAAAAATAGATATGTAAAAGAGGTTGAATTTTGGATTAGAAGGGGTAAATGACTATATTATAAATTATGCAGAGACTATTGGTTATCTACATGGGGAAAATAAAGTTTCAAAGGTTCCCTACTATACACCACAAAGAAAAATAAATTTCAAGTAGGTTAAAGATATACATTCAAAATGCATAATTTAAAACCCTTAGAAGATATAGGAGCAAATAGTTAGGGAGAAATTTCTGAAATAACTCAAAGCCTACAAATAAAAAAATGGTGAGATTAATAAATTTAATTGCAGTTAAAATTTCCTTGCCTCAAGTGAGACCATTAAAAAGTGAAGAGACAAATGAAACTCCAGGAAAGGATATTTTCAAGGTTTATCCTAAAATAATTAGTACCCAGAGCATTGGAAGAACCCTACATTTCAATATGAGAAACAGCTAAATAGAAAATAGGCAAAAGCTATGAAGATGTAATTCCTGGCCAGTAAGATAGAGGTAAAAAGGAAGAAGTAAATTAACATCACAGTGAGATATTGTTTTATATTCTTCATTTTTGTAAAAATTCGAAAATCCCATTTCATCACTAGATACTAGAACTCTTAATATAGAGGTAGGATAGGCAATCTCTGAAGGCTCTGATGCTTTAGAAGAACTGGGGAGCCAAAATCTCCATGGGCATCTATCCAGCTGTGCCCACCTTATAGATCAAGGTCTCAAGTTTCTTTGGCCAGGAGTTAGTATAACAGACCTGCCTCAGGTTAGCATTCAATTATTTTTCAGAGTCTGCAACTCTAACTACTAAATCCCGAGTTTGGTTTTTAGCTTTTTCTGCCCTTTCATGGTAGAAGATAAAGGCCACTTTGTAAGCTACACAGTAGGTCCTTTTTCCTTCGTTGTTTTCAATTATAGCTAACCCTTGACCAACACAGGGGCTAGGGGCACCCACCTCCCATGCGGTAGAAAATCCCCACCTGTAACTACAGTTGGCCCTCCACATAAGTGGAGGTCCAGCCATGGAGTTGACCCTTGAACAACACAGGTTTAAACTGCGTGGATAAGTCTAGAGGTGGGCCCACGCAGTTCAAACAACTTTGTTCAAGGGTCAGCTATAATTGTTAATGACCCTTAGCTTTCAGTATCTCACTGTAGGGCATCAATGCAACTTTGATTCCATAGTCCTTGCTTGCATGCCCCCCCAACTCCCTTAATCCCCAAATTTCACAACACTAGCCAGATGGTCCTCCATGGTAGAATATTTTTCCAAGTCTCCACTGATAAATGTTTAAGCAATTCGTCCACTGTTTTGTACCATGGACTTCTGGTACTTCATACACCATCTGATTATTGTCAGTGAGCAATCCAGTCTCAAAACCCATTTTACCATTTGTTTTCTTAGACTGTGCTTGGTACCAACTGTGTCTTTGGTTCCTTTGGGCCGTAGATGGAGTTAGGATTATAAAAGCTCTATTGGAGGGTAACACCTTTGTGTATTAAAAGGGGAAGGGTCAGGGATTGTGCAGGAAAAGGCTCCATGCTGTGAAGCTCACTGATAGTCTGTCTGGACCAACCCAATGAGGAACTTCAGAGTAAAGACCCGTGGGAGGAATCTGACTTTGGGCATGAAGATGGGGTTTGTTCAAGCAAGGACCATCTGGAACCCATGAAAACAAACTGGAAGCCCCCCTGTCTGTCTTTCATTGACCTCAAAGTTGCAACTGTGGACGGAGCGGGCATCCTTCACTACGGAGCTGTATACCCAGGACTTGGAGAAGCGAGAGGAGATGTAGTGAGAACTCAAGGCACTGAGAACCCAGCTGCTGTGAAACGGTGAGCCAGCTCACTGTGTGGGCCTGAAGGAGGGCACTCGCCTTGCACTCACTTTTAGAGCAGCATGGCTGCTGCTTCCCTTCCGCTTTCCAAAACTCTTCCGTATTCCCTCTTGTCCAGCCCTCCCCTGGAATCAGACAGGGAAAAGGATGCTGGGAAACATGTTTCCCGTGTGGCTAAGGTGACAGAAGCCAAGTGTGTTTCTTCTTTTCACTTGTATTCATTTTCTAATTAAAAATTACACACATAGTGCTCGCTTCGGCAGCACATATACTAAAAATTACACACATACATTTCTTTTGAAGATTAGAAGCTCCTTAGGAATAGTATCATACCTTAAAAAAAAAAAGGACCTATTGTATCTTCAGTATCCTCCACACACAAGTTCTCAATGTGTGTTTGTGAGTGAATAATAAAAAAAGGAAAAAGAATATCAAATATCTATTTGCTTAGTTCCTGCTCCTGGGAAGCAGCCCTACCTCTTCTCAGAGAACCTTCTGGTAGAACACAAAAATGAATACTTACCATTCTATTTTAATTATATTAGTAAGTTCCCTGAGCCTGGAAAGGCTGTTAGAGATCAATTAAAGACAGTGTAGATTCAGAAGATGAGTAGTATGACTTGGTACCTGCTATGCCGTCTCCCAAATATTTCGGTCACTTTCCATATATGAGAACAACTACCAGATGGCATGAGCAGCTGCAATCAGTTCTGTGACTGAGGGATGGGAACTGTCTGAGTAAAATGGCCTCTTACAGTCATGTTCCTTAGCACATCTCACTGCGGTGGATGTACATTTTGCAATACATTTTGTTAGGTGGTAACTTGGAGGAGCTCTGAATGTATTGAGTTTTTCTACACAGAGATGAACATGTATTGATTTTCATTAGCTTGCAGGTTTTTCATCTTATTATTTAGTCCACAGGCCAGGAGATCTCTTATGTTATTGATTTGCTTCTTTAGCCCTTACAGTGCATCTGCAGTTGATTTTTTTAGGCCCTCAAATGGCTCTGTAATGTTCTTGCTTCCACTAGGTTAAACTATTTTTTTCTAAAACTCCATATGTGGGAAACCCACTAAGTTTAATCTCTTTATGTGGAAAATAAAAAGAAGATGTCTGAGGCTTTAGGCATAAATAAAGGCCATTGTTAAAGTGATATTTATTCATTTACCAGTGAGAGAATTTCAGAGAGAGGTTTAGCCTTTTCTGTCAGTCATACATATAGTGGTTGATACCTTGGGTTGTGTTAGTTATTTCCTCTATCCATATGCTTCATCTATAACTGAGGACTTTGCCCACTGTCTAGGCACCTTGGGAATGAAGAACAAATATATCAAAGTTTTTATTTTCAAGGGTTAAAGGGCACAATTGCATTGTAACTCCAAAAATATGTTTCAAGGAAGCTACAGTTTTTCACCTATCTCTCTCCACCGGAGATAAAAGGCCCTTAGAGTTGGGGAAGTGTGAATAGTTTAAAAAGAAGTGTTATATGGTCTAGGAGCTCTGTGTCCTGTCCCCTTGCTCCAGCCTGAGCCACATCTTGATAACAAATGTGAGAATTTGGGGATATCCAAGATAGGTAAGGCCTAGGGAACAGTGAGCCTCATGGAAAAATTCTCCAAGCCACCATGGTGAAACAGTACAGAAATTGGGATGTGTTACGTCTAGGCATGAGGAAATTGGAGACCGTCTACAGGTTTTCCAGAGCAGGGCAGGGGGCATCATAACGTCTGTGGCCTCTTGAGCTCATGTGGACATTGGCTGGGGAGACAGCACTCTTGAGCAGGCAAAGGGCTGATGGACAGGACAGCAAAGGCAGCTGGATCAGTTCCACCAGGGATGCGATGATAGCATATTTATACCCCAGGAGTTTGCCAGCGTGGCAGGGGACATGCTGAAGTGTCAGATGGGATAAAATTAGCATCTGAATGGAGAGAATAACTAGAACCAAGACAAATGTGGTTGAGCAAATGCCTCTTTCTTTTTGGGGAAATATAATTAAAAACAAAATCATCTCTCAACCCAGAAAACCTCTACCCAAAAGTATTAGAGAAAGAAAACACTTATTTTTGAGTAAGCATTAAACCATAATATGATGCACATCACAGGCCATCTGGTAAGAGATTAAAACTACAGAAATCTCAACTTTTATCTAGGCAAGCAGGTACAACACACGATATATATGTTCCGAAGATAAATGATAGCCAGTCACACATAGTTCATTCTAAATGTACCTGGGAATTGGAGTGATAATCTGTGTTACTTTATTGGCTCTATACAAAGGAAAATTTATATTTTTCATATCTTTATGACAGAAGGTGGTTACTCAACCTGGAGCCAGCTGTCTGTGGAAGTGAGGCCCCTCCTCTCTCGCACAGAGCCTGCGTGTGTGGGCAACATTCCACTTGATGTTTGCATTTCAAAGGGATGGCTCCCAGGTCCTTGGGAAAGACATTCCTGGGTTGTAAAAGAGTCAAGAGGTTTATATTTTTTTAAGATTTACATAAATTTATAATTACAAATTTACCAAAAATATGCTCTAAGAAAAGGGAGGTGGAATACCTCTTCCCTTATTTTTAACAGGGAGAATTAAACCTCTTGTTTTTAATTTTTATTTGTCTTTACAAACCCACAGATATACTAGCAGCATTTAAACCCCCGAGTCTCAATCTCGTGATGAAGGGACATGGGGAAAAAAATCACAACTATGACTGTGTATTATTCCTCCTTGAGGTATCATTGAATTTACAAGGTTTACAAGGAACCTAGACAATTGGAACCTTGAGATAACATTCAGTTCAATCTCAAGTTGTGTCCTAGGAAGCTGCGCCCAACCTATGGAGTTACAAAGATGTGCCTCCTTCCTAGACCAAGGAGCCGCTGGGCAGAGCCAAGGGTGGCCAGAGAGACAGCCGCATCTGCCTCCGGACAATAACTGCACTTTCTATGCATATTATGGTGTGCAAGCGGTTAGTAAATATTGCCTTATTACCTTGGTTTCTTGGTCCTGCAGTGTTACCTGGCAAGCTTAGAAACCATCTTTATTAGTGGTTACCACAGTGCTGGCTTGATTAGCAGGTTATCTGAGCAAACATTATACACAGATAGGAGATTTGATGGGGAGATTTGATTGGGGGTAACAGCTAGGCGTGTGTACATAGCACGGCAGATTGGAATTGTCAAAAAATTTGCAGGGAGCCTAACCAGTTTGGCTCAGTGGATAGAGCATCAGCCTGTGGACTCAAGGGGTCCAGGTTCGATTCCGGTCAAGGGCATGTACCTTGGTTGCGGGCACATCCCCAGTAGGGAGTGTGCAGGAGGCAGCTGATAGATGTTTCTCTCTCATCGATGTTTCTAACTCTCTATCCCTCTCCCTTCCTCTCTGTAAAAAATCAATAAAATATATTTTTTAAAAAAGAAACAAAAAAAAAAAACTTTGCAAGGATTTTTTAAAATCCTGCCCAGGGCAATCATTTAGGGAATCCAGTTTGCAGAGAGACAGACTAATATATTTCAAATGTCACATCACATAGACAAGGTCACTTACAATGGTAACGTGAAGTGGTGGCTGGGTATTGGAGCATCTTATGGCCACTTTAGTTATCTGGATCTGATATTTTATCTATTGCTAACATCTTGAGCCCCAAATTTCTCATGTTTCATTGACTGTGACAGAGTTAAGAAATTTTACAGAGCTATCATCAGTGCAAGGGACTGTCCTGAAATAATCAAGGCTAAGCTTTATTTCAGAACACCTGACTAAAGGTCCGAACTGTTTTTCAAAGTCAGAAATGATGACCAAAATGAAAGCTCTTATTGGCATGTTAATGTTTTCCCAGTGCCCATTTATTCCTATAGTCAACATCTTTTCTGAATGCCTCTTATGTGGCAGGGACTGTGATGGACACTAGGAATAAGATGATGAACCAGACACAGCTCTGTACTTCAACGAGCTCACAGCTTTGTAGGGGAAAAAGACTTGTAAATAGATAAATTATAATACAACCGGCCAATGAATATAGAAATATCAACTAGGAAGGCAGTAGTTAACTTTGCTGAAAGTTTCAAACACAAGGATATTCTGTGGTTCCCCAAAGCAATGTAATTTTACTCTACTTTGCCTGGTGAGTTAGAGGTCCCAATAAAAAAACAGGGATCTTTACAATTTGAAGAATTCAGACTGTTTTTATTTTCTTCTTCCCATCATTAGCCACATAGTCTTAAACTATTCATTCAATTAGTCCTTTTGAGTGAAGATGTCAATTATTTGCATAAACAGACATGCCTCCAGCAATATATAAAATGCCACTCTCAGCTTTTATAATGTCTGCTTGTCTTGAACAGTATTGTAATTAAATCTAATTAAGTAGATTTATGGTTTGGAACACTAGTGGCCATGAATAAATAAATGCATGTTCCCTGAAGCTATTTGCTCAACTTATACTTTGTCTTTTAAGTTGCTTCAGTTAAACATATTCAGCTTAATGCTTCATTTATTTGTTTGTTTATTTATTCTGGGGGAGGTTATTTAAACTTGGAATTTTATGCTCCTCATGTAGAAGATTTGATTTTACTACAGTTGCCTTTTGATCTCCTTATTCTTCCACTGGTTCCTGAAGGTGGACTTATTGTAGGTGACATTTATTTAACTTCATTAGTAATTAAAGAAATACAGAGTTAAACAATAATCAGATGATATGTTGTTTGACTATTACATTATCCAGAAAAAAATTAGATATCCAATGTTTGTCAATGATGAAGTGAAACAATACACTGTTAGTAGCAATTAAATTGGTATGACTCTTCCAGAGCACAATTTGGTGTTATTTATAAGGAGACTTATAACAGTTACACTCTTTGATCTAATAATTAAATCCTGTTAGTCACCCAGCTTAAGTTATACATCAGCAGTTAGAAAAAAAAGTGTTGTATGTAAAAATTATTATCATAGTATTATTTTTTAATACCTTCAAACTGTCCAGCAATAGGACAAGCATTTAAACTAATGATGATACATACATAATTTTAGAATATTATGGTACCATACATCATTTATTATTTATTATTATTTTTATCAGTAGTTTTTGAATGCTCATGTGCCAGGTGTGTGTAAGGCCTTAGAAGCATGTTTTCTTTTTCCTTTTTTAAATTGATTTCAGAGAGGAAGGGAGAGGGAGAGAGAGAGAAAGTGAGACAGAAACATCAATGATGAGAGAGAATCATCTATTGGCTGCCTTCAGTACACCCCCTACTGGGGATCAAGCCTGTAAACCAGGCATGTGCCGTGACCTGGAATCGAACTGTGACCTCCTGGTTCATAGGTTGATGCTCAACTATTGAGCCACACTGGCTGGGCAGAAGCATCTTTTCCAACATTGATTATAGAGACACTGTGTTTAGGAGCAAAGATTATCCATAAAATTTAAGAATATAATAATATAAATGTTCTCTATTGAAAAAAAATGAAATTAATCATACATAGAACTCTTACTCCATTGATCCTATATAATAAAAGCCTAATATGCTAAGTGTCTGGTCATCTGGTTGTCTGTTCAACAATCAAAGCATGATATGCTAATGATATGCTAAGGCCACTCAACCGCTCACTATGACATGCACTGACCACCTGTGGGCAGACAGTTGACCTACCAGTTGCTATGACGTGCACTCTCCAGCAGGGAACTCTCCGACCAGTAGGTTAGCTTGCTGCTGGGGTCCAGCCGATCAGGACTGAGCAAGATGGGCCAGACATGCCCTGGAGCCCTCCCGCACTCCCTCCCCAATTGGCCAACCTCCCGCATCTCTCCCTAGCTCCGATTGTGCACCGGTGGGGTACCTCGCAATCTGGGACCAGATCATGCCCCAGTGGGGTCCCTGGCCTGCACCCTTTCACAATCTGGGACCCCTTGAGGGATGTTGGAGAGCCAAAATTGGCTTGATCCCTCAGGCCAGGCCAAGGGACCCCATTGGTGCATGAATTCGTGCAGTGGGCCTCTAGTGTAAATATAACCTTGGTCAATTGAGTAATTGCCCACATAGTTCAGGTTTATGGTAGATACTTCAAATGTTCTCAAAGTCATCCAGGGTTTTACTCCTTTCTTTTTACCCCCTTGGGCTGCCCTAAGTGTTAGAGGCAGGTTATGAAGCATCAGGTCACCAAGAGAAGGAGTATAGTCCACTTATTTTTGTTGGTGTTAGCTGCTACATCCTTTTCCTCCTAGCTTCTGTTAATAATTGTTTATCCCAGAAGATGGACAGAATACCATTTGCCTCTTGTGGTAATTTTGTTTCCTTTCTTGTCTCAGAATCCTCTAAGTCTCTCTGTCTCTGTCTCTCATCCTCTCTGGCATTTCTGGTGCTCTTTTAGATGAAAGGAAATTTTGACTGTTCTTCCCTGTTACCTGGAGCAGCAGAAAGTGCTTGGGAGCTACCTGGATAAGCTGTACACTTCCTACACTAACATGGTTGCACCATGAGAGGGGCTGGTGGGGCTTTCTATAGGAGCTGCAGCCAGCCTGGAGTTTCATGCAGCAATTTTTGAGATCTCCGTTGCTCTTATAACTTTGGGGTTCCGTAGCCCTGCTCCTCAGGACTCAGAGCAATTTGCAGGGGAAGAAACAAATGCTTCTTTTAAATTATTAGAACTTCATCTCTTAGACCTTAATGATTCCCATTTCTGATAATGATTCCTTGCTTGAAAATAATCAATGTCTTGCTTGTTGCAGGACTTTCTAATGAAATGCACTAATTTCTCTCTCCCCTTTATTGATGTGGTTCCTCCTCCACTAGGTATTTTATTTTCTGTCTACTGAGTTAACTAGTAAGTTTGAAGGTTTCCTTAGTAATGCTTCCACTACTCATGGCACCTTGAAACAGCAAGGCATCTCTCATAATTCAGTTCTGAAAGCAACCAGAGCACACAGATTTTACTTCCTAAAAGACAGTTCAAAGATCCTGAAGAAGAGCAGCATTTTTTCATAACCAAGTTTGTCTGTGGGGACTCACTCCTATATCAACTAAACAGTGGAACAGGCAAAGGCATGGGAATAGCTGCAGATTCAATACTGGTTAAATTGCCATAAGCTTGATTTTGTTAAGAGAGACAACATTTATAAGAAAGAAAAGTATATTTTTTACATGAGTCCATTAAAGTTTATGACTTTTTAAATACTTAATTTTCTGTTAAACATTGTCTTAATTTTGTTTGTGTTTCATTGGTAGCCCCACAATGTTTTCAGTTGATATTATATAATTAACTGTTTCTTTCACATCCTAGTTTCATAGGGCCAGGTGAGGGAGATGACCTCAGTGCTAGAATAGGTTCAAAGTGCACTATTTGGAAGAAAGGAATATGTTGCCTCAGTGAAATACATTTTCTTATGTAGAATAAGATGCAAAATTAGCAATTCTTTCTAGGAAAGTGTTATGTTCTGTTTTTGTTTTTCAATCTTACTTGATAAGAATATTCTACCTTCAATTGCTTCACTTTAAAGAGGTTGTTCAAATAAAAATATGGCATTTTTGATAAAGAACACCTAAGATGTACTTCGGTTAATCACAAGTTTGGTAAATATAAACCAACCTATACAGAATAAGTACCACTGTTGGCTTTTCTAGAATTTATAAATTAACTTGTTGATTTAAGTTCTGGCTATTTATTCAAGACAACTATGATTATATCAATTTCATTTTTTTAATATTACAGGGTTGTCTGTTAAAGCCTGAAATCATACACAGTCATACATAGTGCTATCAATGCCATCTTCAAGCAATTATAAAACAATAAAATAATACCTCTCTTTTCAGATGTTATGCACATCTTATATAATCGCAGAGGAGCTACTCAGGCTTTGCTTTCTCTGTTTAGTATCTCAAATAAACATATATGAAAAAAATCTTTGCAACTCTTAACATATATTTTCATCTAGTTATGCTTTTACCTTTTTATCCAAAAAACAGACCAATGTTGGCTACATATAAGCATGTCTCCATGTAAGGAAGAGGCTGCAAAATGATGGACCACACAATGTGTTAAAATTGAGAAATTTCTTATAAAACCCTAATTTCTGACTTCTCTAAACAAACAAACAAAAAACTTCTATGATCTAGTAACCAAGACCCACATTCCTCCACTGCAGCACTTCATGACATTGTTTTCTACATAAATGAAAATTCTCACATTAGCCCAGAGGTAGTAATTATATCCATTTTATAAACAAGGCTCAGAGGAGTTAAGGCAAAAGTCACAGATCAAGTAGGTGGTAGAGCTTGTTTTTAAGCCTAGGTGGGTCTGGCTGCAAAGACTGGATGCTGGTGGTGTGTTTATGTAGCGAACACTGGCATTATTGAAAGACCTATTTCTGTCCTTGACCTGGAGGTTACATACTCTCTAGAGGAGAATGTAAACACTATAAATTTGAATGCAAATTGTGTGTTTCAATCAGTATGTACATTTTTCTGAAAAGAGCTATAGTTTTCATTAGATTTTCAAAAGGGACCAGTGACCCAGGGAAAAGCTAAGAAATACGCATAATTGCTTAATGTAGACAATTCTTAGAATTAGAAAGATTTACTAATTTGGCTCTAAGCACAACACATGTGTTTCTTATGTAAGGTACTTGCCCTATATAGACAGTTACTTCAGAGCGTCCCCCATTCTAGAAAATACAAGGTTTGATTAATCTTAACATTCAACTACCTCATCTTTAAAAAAGGAGAAATAAACATTCTTTTGATTAAGACATTTCCACTGTGAAAGGGAAGGTTCATGTCTAAATGATAAAGATCAGGGTAAGAATTCTATAAATTCATTTTATCAAAATGATTATTATTCTTCCTCTTTATCTTACCATCTCTTTCTTTTCCCCTTGAGCAATTCAGCCCAAAAGCAATTAAAAGAGGCCAAGCAACCAGGGTGGGGGCAACCCATGTAAGGAGGGTGCCTATGCGGGTAGGTGGTGGCCCAGCACAGGGTGTTGAAAAATCCACCAAGGAAGAGAGAAGTCTGTGGAGGAGGGCAGCCCAGTGATGATGTCACAGCATGTTGGGCATCATTGGCAGCTCAGGGAGCAGTGAGGAAAAGCATCATTTGAAAAGGCTCACTTAATATCTTAAAAAAGTATACATAAACATGATTACTTAACACCTTTTGCACAATATTGTATTGCTGAAATTTATAAAATACATAGCTCCTTGCAAAAGTATATAACTTTACATAGGACATTTCCAAAGGACATACATAGGTAGCCCACAAAACAAAAAATACAGTATAAATTAAGAATAAAATCCAAAAATCCAAACTCATTCAACTTGTGATTACAGAAATGCAAATTAGAATAAGAAAATATTGCCTATCAGATTGGCAAATTACAAACAATAATAGTGATGGCAAAAGTAGGGAGAATAGTGGGCACATTTATATTCTGTTGATGAGTATTCACACTGATACAGTTATTCTGAGGAAAGACTAAGCACTATGGCTCAATTTTTTTTATATAAATTCATATATCATTTGACTACTAGGAACTTGTCAACTAAGTAATTGATATTTTATGCAAAGATGTTTCTGTAATAACATTTCTTGAAGTGTGGTTGCAAAATCTTGTATTTTTATTGTGTTTTGGTTAACGAATGCAAATATTTAAAATGATGGCAGAGAAATATTTAGAGAGGTAGTGAAAGATGTTCATGACCCATCCTGTATAATACAAGCCTAATATGCTAAGTGTTTGGTTGGCCGTTCAACCAATTAAAGCGTAATATGCTAATGATATGCTAAGGCCGCTCAACTGCTCCTTCTGATGCTGTTCAGACTGGTAGGTTAGCTTGCTGCTGGGGTCTAGCCCATTAGGACTGAGCGAGATGGGCCGGACACTCCCGCGGTCCCTCCCCGGCTGGCCAACCTCCTGCGTCCCTCCCCGGCCCTGATCGGGCACCGGTGGAGTCCCTCGGCCTGGCCTGTGCCCTCTTGCATTCTGGGACCCCACAGGGGGTGTCAAAGAGCAGGTTTCAGCCTGACCCTGCAGGCCTCTAGTTATTAAATAACCAGGCATATAGTTATTAAGTAAAAAAGTAGGTTGCAAAGCAGTTTTTGCATGACATGAATCCATTTTTATTAAAATTTATTTATGTAAATAAGCAGATGTGGTAAAAGTCTGGAAAAAGATAGCACTCTAAAATGTTAATGGTGGCCATCTCTGGGCATTGAGATTATGGTGGTTTTTAAGTTTGTTCATTCTTTTTGTTTAGTTACCTATATTTATTTTAAATTATGCAGTAATAATTTAGTGCTTATGTAATTAGCATTTATTAAAACTCCATTAACTTACATGTATCAGATGCTCAATGTAATTATTACATGGGTTTTAAAGATTTATCGTTTTCTTGGTTTTCATTTTTCCTAAGCGTAAACAAAATCCAATCTTATAATAGGCCTCCTTTCACAACATTTTTTTTTGCTCATTTTATAAAGCCTGAAACTTTTTTTGAAGAAAAGCATATAACTTGTCATAACACATTTCCATAACTTGATTTAATCACACAAAGCTGCCAAAAACACTTAAGGAGTTTGCAGTTTTTACTGAAGCCACATGGTGTTCCAGGAAAGTGAAGTCAAAATAGAATGAAGTAAACTAAATGCCCAAGATAGGCAAGCATGCTGATGTGCCAACATAGAACAGCTCCTGTGGTGACATGGAACTATAAGAAAATTAATTGAATTCACAGTCGAGTAAAAAATACGGTGGAGATTCATGTTCAGGTAGGTCTATGGAAGACAGCAACAACAAAAAGAGATTTCCTAACGACATAGTCAAAGACAAATTCTTTATTTTTTTTAATATATTTTATTGATTTTTCACAGAGAGGAAGGGAGAGGGATAGAGAGTTAGAAACATCGATGAGAGAGAAACATCGATCAGCTGCCTCCTGCACACTCCCCACCGGGGATGTGCCCGCAACCAAGGTACATGCCCTTGACCAGAATCGAACTCGGGACCCTTGAGTCTGCAGGCCGATGCTCTATCCACTGAGCCAAACCGGTTAGGGCAACAAATTATTTATAAATTGCAATTTTAAAAACTATTTTCTATCCTTCAGAATTTAGCCCCATTGTCCCCCCCCCTTTTTTTGAGGTTTTTCTAAATCATCTAGGTTTGCAGTTAACTGTATTTCTAGATATTATTGAATTACTAGAGGCCCAGTGCATGAAATTTTTGCACAGGTACAGTCTCTAGGCCTGGCCAAAGATCAGGGCCTATCTGCAGGGCCACTGGCAGGGTGTTTGGGGGCCCCCACTGGCACCTGCCTTGGCTGGCCTGGCACCACCTGCTCACTGGCATCGCCCCCCTCCCCCCACTGCTGCCAGTTCCCTCCCTCTATGGGAAGACTGGTGGGGCAATTGTTGACCCCCCACGTCCCTCCTGGCACCCACTTTGGCTGGCCTGGGGCCTGGGAGCTGGGTGAAGCTCCTGCATTGAGCTTCTGACCGTGGTCTGTGTGCATCATAGCGACTGGTTGTTCTACCGGTCATTCAGCCATTCAGTCAATTTGCATATTAGGCTTTTATTATATAGGATACTACAATTATAGGTCTCTCCTACCTGACTAAGGCATGGCCAGGAAGTGGGCATAAGATTATCATTTTTGTAGCCTCAGAAAGGTGACTTTTGTTCAGAGTAAGTATTTAGGAAAAGTTTTTGAATGAAAGCACTAAATGCATACAGAAATAACCGTAAAACATTTTAGCTAAAGTATCTATCATCAATACTTTTACTAAATCAACAGATATGCTAAATGACTTCGGCTTAAATTAATAAAAAAAATCTAAGAATACAACATGGCTTTAATTTCAGTGTGCACATTTGTGTACACACACACACACACACACACTGTGTTTTAGTTGCTTTGGGGAAAATGAAACTGAACTTCATATAGTTTTACAGCATCCAAACACCTAAGTGACCATGTTTGGTAAAATCTTTCACGAACCAATCTGTACTCCATTACTAATTAAATTAAAAACCAGAGGAATAGAAAAATAGCCGCCTTTTTGAATAACAGGATTGCTTGAAATACACATTATTCCCCACCATGTTTCTAGGTGCCATTTGGTTTCTGGGTCGCCACTGTAGAGTTCTGAGGCTTCAGAGCACCATCTTGCAGGGCAGAAATAGCAAAAAGAAACCCAGAAAGTAGCTTGCAGCTTCAGGGGCAATTTGTGTGTGAATTGCTAATTGCAACTTCCCTCCTTCCCTGCCTTCTTGCCTCCCTACCTCACTCCTTCCCTCCCTTTCATCTTTCCTACCTTGCCTCTCTCTTACTTTAAGTGGAAAAAGCAGAGGTGAGACATTTGATTCCTTCTCGCAGTTGCCTTCTGTCATTTCTGCTTTTCATGTGTGTATCATTACCGCTCGTTTTAGGATGGAGAGTGGCTCAATGGACAAGCTTTTGACAGTGTCAGGTGACTAAGGATAGTGCACATTTTGTGTTGATGCTCTTCCAACATTCATTGCCAGCTTTTCTGGTTGGAGCCCCCAAATCTCATAAGGATCACCACCCTTCCCAGTCCATCTGTGTGGTTCAAGTGGGCTGGTGTTACTTCTTGCTTCAAGAGTGAGTATGTGACCGAAGCCTAGCTAATCAGCATATTCCATCTCTTTACACGCAGTGATTGATTCAGTGTCATGAAGCCAGCGAAGAGCAATTTTGGCTCAAATGTGATGAAACTCACATAAAAAGGAAACTGTCTTTCCACTAGACTTGAGTCTGATGGAATATAAATCTGAAGTTTCCAGAGAATCTCT
>NW_006287547.1:3382377-3398458 GCF_000327345.1 Myotis davidii
AGAGCATATTTCTGTTTCAAAGGGAATGTTATATGTAAGTCAACATATAAAACACAAAGTAAGCCCGGCTGGCGTGGCTCAGTGGTTGAGCATCGACCTATGGACCAGGAGGTCATGATTCGATTCTTGGTCAGGGCACATGCCTGGGTTGCAAGCTCAATCCCCAGTGTGGAGCATGTAGGAGGCAGCCAATCAATGATTCTCTCTCATCGTTGATATTTCTATCGCTCTCCCTTCCTCTCTGAAATCAGTAAAAATATTTTTTAAAAACCTGCAAAGTAAAATGCTTTATTGAATCAAAAGTATAGGACTCCAGAAGCCTGCTCACCTGTCAGTAGATAAAGACTTAAAACCACGGGATGTTATGTCCTTTAACATTTTTTCTAGCTGCTTTATTCTGTGATTTCTAATTCCAGGAGGCTTTGTTAACGTCCATATCAATGTTTCAGTATGAAATTCATAAAGTTTGAGGGGATGATTTAACTGATCGGGGTGGTGAGATGGCCACTGGTACAAGGACATCCTGCAGTTGGGAAGTGTTCCAAAGTAAACTCAACTAGTGCACCAGTAGCAGCACCAGAGTATACACTCTAGGTTGTGGTTATTAACTGCGTTTCATTTATAAAAGTTATCCCTGGCAGAGCAGGGAGACATCTGACATGTCCATTATTTCGTGTGTGGTTGACTATTTCTACCAAGAGTTCTGACTGGAATGGTTAGGGAGCAGCTCTTTTACCTTGTGTGTGAGCAAGACCTTCATTTCTAAAATGGATTAAGCCAATATGCTGAGTGATCCATTTCTTCTTTTCACGTTGCATTTGGATTTCATTACTGGAGATGTCAAAAGGCCATTTTCATTTCGGACTCCGGAAAGGTCATTTGTTACTCACGTTTTTATTTCCCAGCTCTTGTTTTGATGATGAGGAAGAAAAAAGAGTATGCCAGTAGTTTTTGATTAGTCTCGCTCTGAATTCATTATTCTCTGACTGTGCCTGCTGGGCTTCAGACTCTAATTGTATCTGTCAACATGGTAGAATACATTTTGGATTTAGTAAGACCACTGTAGACTATTTGCCATTTCAGAAGAGGAAGTTAAAGTCTTCGGAAGGGTTCCTAAGCTTAAGACATCAGGTATCCCACGGAGAACCATTGGCATAGCATAATAAATAAATTAACTTCTCACTATAAAAAAAGTAAAGAAGATAAGGAAAAATTTCTGTGACTTATTGTTAGGGATAACTTTAGCCATGGCTCTCAAAATGGTAACTATGAAAATAGTGACAGTTATAATAATCTTAATAACTCAGAAGTTTCATCTACCTTAGGCTATCATATTGACAGTTTTGATTTCAAGTAATGGAGTCTACATTTTATTCCAAGAAAATAAACTGAATTAATCTTTCTGGTACCTGGCAAACAGCCTTTGTTTGTTTAAATCCTATTTTCATAATACAAACATAGTACCACTACAGAAAAGTACTTGATAAAAGCTTCTGGTTATTAACATTCAAAGTAGTTTTTGCCAGAAAATAGAACATTAAAGTACTTAAGAATTCAAAAGACATTTAGGGGAAAAATATAAGCAACATGGCTGCCTGGTGAGTGAGACTGATGGCCTCTAAAAATGCCTATGAGCAAACAAAAGGCATAAATACGGTATATGCATCTTCCCCAAGTTTATTCTTGGAACCAGAAGAATAAAACAACCTGGAAGGAGACAACAAAATAAACTTCCTGTTTTTACATACTGAATTTTTAAACTGGAAAGACCTGACAAAATATTTAAGAACCTAACAGTCTGCTATTATCTTATCCATTTTATCTTTCTTTTAAATAAATTAAAATTTTAGTCATTACTTTTGAAAAAGCACTTTTTTTTCCCACTTACAAAAGCGCAAAAGACATATTCTCTTGCCTTGGAAAGTGACTTTCATTTTTTTTAACTTCCAGTAAAACTCTAAGGCCAATACTTAAAGAGACATAGGAATTTTAAAATTCTTCTGTCTGTGTAAATGTGGCATGTTTTTTATGGTCATGATTATAATACAAATATCTTTAAATTTTGTGAGTAGCCAATTTATTCATATTTGTAGCTTTTATACTGTAGAAGATTTATCAAGGGGCTCATATTTTGGCCTATTGTGATAGTCATGTTGTTAATTTGAAAATACATAAGAAATACTTCTTTGTCATTGTCTTATATTGAAATGAAAAATGGATTTGTTGGGAAAATATACTTGACACTTTATGTAGGATATATTCAATATGGTTAACAAATAATTAATATGAGCATATTAAATACCAGGTACTGGTCTAGGCTCTGAGAATGAAGTAGTAAACTAAACAGACAAGTTTAGTGCCCCCAAAAGAACTTATATTCTCGTGGAGGAGATAATTAATAAGCAAACAAGTAAAATGTGTAGTATGTCAGAGGGAGAGTTCTGGAGAAGAAAAGTGAGATAGCTTAAACATTATCAGGGCAAGGCGGAGGAATTGCCATCATGTTGAGCAGAGATTGGTGTGTTTGGGGGAACATTCAGATTGGTGTGTTGTTTTATTTTATTAGTGTATTATCTCTTTGAATACACTGATGTCTCCCAAAGGGCAGGGCTCTGTCTTTATTTACTGCTATCTTTCAAGGTTTATAACAATGTCTAAGATATAAGTGCTCAGAAATTTGTGTGATGGACAAATCCTTTATATTAGAATCTAGACTATTAAAAATGGCATGAGAGGTATCAACCACAAAAATAATTTACAGGAAGAGTTAATGCAATAAGAAAACTGAATAATTAAGGCTTATCAGTCCAAAGTTGTTGGAAGAATTTTCTGCAAATTAAAGGGAAGCCAGTATCTAGTATTCAACTATATAATTTGCTATAACAAAAATTAATGAGATTTTCCAGAATAACATTTTCTAAATTGTGTTATATAGAACACTCAGTGCCATGAGATAGTGTGATACTCCATTAAAACACGTTTTATGTAATTAAAAATTTTTAGGAAGTTATTTAGTGTAAGTTATTTTGTAGAATATCAACAAAATTCTAAAGTTTATATAGAGAGGCAAAAGACTGAAAATAGGTAGAACAATATTGAAGGAGAAAAACGAAATTGGGAGACTGTTACTACTGAACCTCAAAACTTATTATAAAGCTATCATAATCGAGACAGAATAGACAAATAGATCAATGGGACAGAAGAGAGAACCCAGAAATAGGCCTACATAAATACAGTAATCTGCTCTTTGACAAAGGAGCAAAGGCAATACAATGGAGCAAAGACAGTCTTTTCAACTAATGGCACTGGAACAGTCACACACAAAGGAATTTAATAGCTTAACAACAACAAACAAGAAAATGGGCAAAGTTTCTGAATAGATACTTCTCCAAAGAAGATATGCAAATGGTCAATAAACATATGTAATGATGTTCAACATCAATATCTCTCAAGGAACTGAAAATAAAAACCACGTGGAAATACCACTTCACACCTAAGAGTGTGACTATAATAAAAAAGACAGATATTAACAAGTGTTGCCAAAGATATGACAAATTGGAACCCTCATGTACTTCTGTTGGCCATGTAAATTGGGGCAACCTCTTTGGAAAACAGTTTTGCAGTTCTTCAGAATGTTAAGCATAGAGTGACCATGTGATCCAGTAATTCTCGTGGGTATGCAGAAATCTAAGAGAAGTTAAAACATGTGTTTACACAATAACTGATACTTGATGGTCACTGTAGCATTTTTCATAAGACCCCCAAAGTGGAAAACAACCCAAAAGTGATTGATGGTTGTCTCTTTCATCAATGTTTCTGTTTCTCTCTCTCTTCCTCTCTCTCTCTTAAAAAATCAATTAAAAATATTTATGGATAATAGAGACCATTATAAACTTTTGAACAATAATAGATACAGAGGCAGAGCTGCCTCAAACAGATTGTCAAACTGCAGCGGGAAGGCCGGGGAGGGTTGGGGGGCAGGAGGTAAGAGGGTAAGAGATCAACCAAAGGACTTGTATGCATGCATATAAGCATAACCAATGGACATAAGACACTGGGGGATAAGGGAGGCTAGGGGACTGTCTAGGGCAGGGGGAAAAAATGGACACATATGTAATACCCTTTGTAATACTTCAAGCAATAAAAAAAAATAAAAAATAAAGGTTAAAAAATATTTAGAAAATGCCAGTGTTATTGGTGCCAGAGAGCAAGCTTGGTGATGGCAGATCCTGTGTCTATCTTTCACATATTAGATATCCAAAACCTAGGACAGTGTCTCTCACAGAGCAAAATATTGATAAATATTTGTTGAATGATTACTGGAAACAGAATATTAGTTTCTTTACTGTAAAACTTTTTAGAGACTTTAATATGCATGTAACTCTCCAAGAGAGGAATAGCATGTGCAGAATTTGTATGTTAGATCTCTTTCTATTGCAAGTGAGAGAAATGAAATCAGATAGCCTAAACCAGTGGTCAGCAAACCATGGCTTGTGAGCCACATGTGGCTCTTTGGCCCTTTGAGTGTGGCTCTTCCACAAAATACCACGTGCGGGTGCATGTATAGTGCGATTGAAACTTCGTGGCTCATACGCAGAAGTCGTTTTTCGGCCTGGATGAGTCTATTTTGAAGAAGTGGCGTTAGAGAAGTGGGGGTACGTTCACTGAGGTTGACTCCTCAGATTGAGGACGTTTTTAGGAAAGGCCAGCTTAGGAGTACCCTAATTAAGTTAATAACAATGTACCTACCTATATAATTTAAGTTTAAAAAATTTGGCTCTCAAAAGAAATTTCAATCGTTGTACTGTTGTTATTTGGCCCTGTTGATTAATGAGTTTGCCAACCACTGGCTTAAACCAAAGAAGAATCTTTTGAACTGTCAGTAAAAGTTTAGTAATAAATTTGGATTTAAGCCTGGTTGAATATAATGACACATGTGATGTCATCGAGGCACTATATGGTCAATATCTTTTTTTTAAATATATTTTTATTGATTTTTTACAGAGAGGAAGGGTGAGAGATAGAGAGTTAGAAACATCAACGAGAGAGAAACATCCATCAGCTGCCTCCTGCACATCTCCTACTGGGGATGTGCCCGCAACCCAAGTACATGCCCTTGACCGGAATTGAACCTGGGACCTTTCAGTCCACAGGCCGACGCTCTATCCACTGAGCCAAACCGTTTTTGGCTGGTCAATATCTTTATTATGGTTTATTGTGTATAGATTTTTTCCACAATCATGACCATTAATAATTTTTGGCTTATTTTATTCAATATGATTATTCCAACAAGAAAGTAGATCTCTTTCTCTCTCTAGCTTGTTAAAGAAATATATTCTGAAACTAGCCTTGATTATCCTCTCTATGTGGGCATGCCTATGAATCATTCACCATGGCTAGAGGAATGTGTTGATTTGTTTAGTCAGTTAAGCACCCATACTATCCTTGGAAATTGAGGGTGGGGTGGCTCTTCAGGCAAAAATAAGACTATTACAAAGTATGCAATCCAGAAAAGGGGGAAATGAACGTTGGCTGCAAAATACACTCATGCATTAAATTAAAATCCGATCATATTGCTTCTGTGCTTTGTAAATTAAAGTAGAATCATATCACTACTGCATTTGATTTTTTTAGATAATTATTTATTTTTTGAATCATAGTTTCTCAAACTTGGCACCCACAAGAAGTGGGATTCTACAGTACAGGGTAAAGTGAACATTGCTCTGAAGAGAGCCATCAGGACTCTGTGTAATGTTAAAGGTGGTAGAGGATCTGGGTAGTATTACCCAGACTTCGAGATAATGAAATGTCTGCATGCATGTGGGTATCTGGGACTGGGTATGTGTCTCGGTGGACAAGAATAAAGAATCATTAGTGGTGATTGGTGCCTGCATAAGAGCCATTTCCTCCCTCTCTCCTTTTTTCTTTTCTCTCTCTCTCTCTCTCTCTCTCTCTCTCTCTCTCTCTCTCTCTCTCTCTTCCTTTTTTCTTTTGGGACATTGTGAGGATTAAGTAAACTAATTACATGTAAAGCCCTTAGAACAGTACCACGTAGTAAGTGCTTAGTAAATGTTAATTATGATAATGATGATTAATCATCTAATGCATCTAATTCTTCTTGCATTTTAATGAGGTGACTGCTACAGCTTTTTATTTAATAAATGTCAGTTTCCGGTGTAGTTACAGTGCTCTGTAAAGGCCTCTGCCGCATAGATCTCAAAAAGGTAGGGAAACTGTCTGAAAGACAACACTGAGAATAATGCAACAGAAGGTAATGAACCCAACAAAGTATGCAGTCCAGTCTTTCTCCTTACACCTTCTTCTCTCTGCCTAGAATTGCCTTTTCTTCACATTCCTACCCCCCGCCCCCCGCCCCCTTTCTCCATGGCTCCTTGAAGGCTAGCACAAATGCCAACCTATTAGAGAGTGAAACTTCTCTTTATTTAGACTGCAGTATCTCTAACATGAATGGACTAGCTTAACACTTTTGTAGTCACTTATTTTGCTTCCTCCATAAAAATTTATGTGCATGTATATAGGCACACACACTCACATATATACATACATATCTATTCCCCCAAATATCATGATTTCATATATAATAATGTAAGGATCAAGTGGTATATTTAATTGAATCCTATGCATGTTCATGGAATATGAATGAGATTAAAGATAATTAGAAGGATAGCAACCTTTTTAATAAATTCATATTAAGCTTTCAAGAATCATAAAGACTGGTGGAGGTATCTGTTATTTTGCATTACTTGTGTCATTGTATTTATTCTATTCATGGAAAGAGTCAGGAGTGACTTCAGTGATCCAGAAATGGATCACTTTATTCTATGTAGATGTACTAAGGATTTTCACAAAAAATTTCTTCTACAAGGAATATTATATAGACACTAGAGGTCTAGTGAATGAAATTTGTGCACATGGGGGCTCCCCTCAGCCCGGCCTGCACCCTCTTCAATCCGGGACCCCTCGGACATCTCTCTCACAGTCTGGGACTGGTGGCTCCTAACTGCTCACCTGCCTGCCTGCCTGCCTGATAGCCCCTAACTGCTCCCTCCCTGCCAGCCTGATCACCCCTAACTGCTTCTGCCTGCCAGCCTGATTAACCCTCATTGCCTCTCCTGCAGGCCTGGTCGCCCCAGGCAGCCTACTGTTCAGTTGTTGCCTGAGGGCATTCCAACCAATTCTGCAAATTACCCTTTTATTAGTATAGATGGCTCTGGCTGTCTAGAGGGTCATCATTTTAAAGTGTACTGACTGAAGTAGTCATAGGAAAATAAAGTATAATAAAGACAGATAATAAAACATATGTATATATATTTATATATGTGATTATATTTAATTGAGATGAATGATATAATTGCAAAGATCAAGATAATACTATACAAAAACTTCTTTTAATTTTGAAATAAGTCTTAACACTCTTCATTCTATCCTCACTGACATTGCTGTTTCAAATGCTTTTTTCTTTCCCCTCTTCTACACACTACCAGCTTTTTCTACTTTGCTATTCCCAGTACTGGCGTCTGTGTGCTCCAATTCATCCTCCACACTACAGCAAATAACAGTATAAAACAGAATTGAGGTTCAGCTATGATAGAGTAACTAGGATTTGCTCCTCACTGTAAACAACTAGAAAATTGGATAAAATGTATGAAAAAAACAATTTTCAGACATTGGACATTAGGCAGCATAGGACTACAATTCCTGATAGAGAGGACACAGACAAGATGAGCATTAAAATAGCCCCATATTTCAATCTACAGGCACTCTTCTGACAATGGTGAAATGAGGGGAATCAAAAGCAAAGCATAGAGTTTTTTGACTTTCATTGAATTGAAGAGATAAAAACTAAAGTTTGAGTAGGCTAAAGAAGCTGTAAATTGTAGGAAAGAATAACAGCAAGGAAGAAACTAAAATAGAAGTGTTCCAGAAGCCTGCATGGGTATTCTATATATAGTCTATTACTGTATGTGAAGCTACATATGCAGAGTGTGAAACTTTATGAAGCTGAGCCAAGAACAACCAGGAATATTAAAGTAGAAAAGTTACCAGAGCTTTTACCGGGATAGGAGATTTTTTATTTCAAATCAATCAGAATGAGGCATCATTTTGAATGGTGCATTCAGTAGATCCCAAATGAGGGTCATACATAAATAGTAGGACTAAATTAGAGTGAAGGTTACTTTAAATATGACCTAATAAAGATCTTTTTAAAAAGCAAGACTTTAAAAGGATTAAGCTTACCCTCAAGGAAGTTAACTGACTATCATTAACAAAAGTAATACTCATTGAATGAATATAACAGAACTGGACACTCAGTAATGTAAAATTCAAAATACCCAGCATCCAATTAAAATATTAGATATGAGAGAGAGGATGATATGATCCTAACAGATGTGGTACATCGACTCAGTTGCAGAAAATCCGAAATACTGCCATTTACATTTAGTCGATCCCAAGTGCGGGATCTTGAGAACATAATATTAGCAAAATAATTCAGAAAGAAAGTTAAGAACATACGATTTCACTCATATGTGGCTTATAAAACTGAAAGCAACAAGTGAGCAAACAAGATAAATACTCATAGACACAGAATACAGTATGGTGGTTACTAGAGAGAAAGGGCATTGTGGGGAGGAAGTAAAAGGTAAAGAAGGTCAAATAAACAGTGGTGGAAGGAGATTTGACTTTGGGTGGTAAACACACAATGCAATACACATATCATGTATCATAGAAATGTATACTTGAAACATAAATTTATTAGCCAAAGTCACTTCAATAAATTTAATTTAAAAAGAAAAGAAAAATAAGTCAATAAAATTATCCCAGAAAAGATAGAAATAGTGTAATTAGCATATGAAGAATATAAATTGCCTGAGGTACATATCCTAAATATGCTCCCAGATTTAAAAGAACACATAAATATACTGAGAATGGAAATTAAAGAGGTGAAAAGAACCAAATGGAACTTCTAGAGGTGACAAACGCATTATATAAAATGAAAAATTCACATGATCAAATTAAAAGAAATGTAGGTGCTGCAAAAGACAAGATCGGTGAACTTGAATCTGAATATCAAGAAGACCATCCAAACTGATGCATAAGGAGAAAAAGATAGAAAAGAAGCCGAAAGAAACAGATCCTTACAGACAAGTGAGGCAACATTACAGTGTGTATAGGTGGGGAAACAAAAAGTGAAACATAATGATAATTTCCTATTCTGATGAAAACCCATAGACTTAAGAAGTTTTGTGAACCTGATGTTAAAATGAGTACAAAAACAAACACTCTAAGACACATCATAATTAAAACTTTAACGACGAATGCGTTTTATTTCCTTACAAACAGCTGATTAACTCCATATAGGGGAGAAACAAATTCCTCATCTGAAGCAATGCTAGCCAGTTAATAATAAAATGATCTAATGAAATACCTAAAAATACCTAAAAACTACATGTTTAAACCAAAAGAAATCAAGAAGTAAGAAAATGAGGAACAAAGAACAAGGGGACAAATAGAAAATAATGTCAAGGTGATAGATTTGACTTCAAACATATTGGTAATTTAAATTTAAAATTAATTGTTTTGAAAGGCCAATCAAAGGCAAGAGATAATCAGATTGAGTAAAAAAGATCTAATGAAATACTGTCTATAAGAAAACCTACTTTAATATAAAGACTCATATAGATCAAAAATAGTACGGAAATGATGTACCTTACAAGTACTCATTTAAAAAAGAAACCGGCCATTGTGGCTCAGTTGGTTGGGCACCCTCCCATGCACCGAAAGGTCACCAGTTCCATTCCTGATCTTCAGTTCCTGGTCGGGGCACATGCAGGAGGCAGCTGGAACTCACTTTGCTATCCCTCTCTCTCTTTTTCTGAAAATCAATTTAAAAAACCGCTAAAGTAGAGGGAAGACTTTTTTGCTTCTGTAGAGGTAAAGGGCCATCTAGATTTTATGCTTTTTCCCTGGGATGTCCAGGAATCCATAAGATTTTCCAGGCATATTCACATGCAATAGTAAAAATATGATTCTCAAGAGAACCTCTCTTAATGAGATGAATTTTATGTTAGAGCTGAAGCTCTCCCTTTAAGATTTTCTTCTGAGAGAGACTGGACAGATGATTGTTGTTTTCCATGGATTAAGCCATCATGGATCTTTGATGAGCCCCACTATCCATCTGACAGTTGTCAGCTTTTTGAATGACTGATTAGTATATCTTCCATGTGCTCTCATTCTTCAGTCTTGTCCATTTCAATGACTTCTGCAGTCAACTTTTATTACAGGCCCAGTTACCTATTAGTTATCTGCTTGTTCACTGTGCATGGAGTAAATAGAGAAATGGGCTCTTGAATTTTATTTACATGAATCTTTGGTGGCATTCCATTAATCACAAAACAACTCTACTTGGAATACAATCACAACAGTAATTAGACTTCCCTTTCAACTTTTAATCAGCAATATCAAGCCCATATAGCAGCGGTTCTCAACCCGTGGGTCGCCACCCTTTGGCGGTCGAATGACCCTTTCACAGGGGGTCGCCCTAAGACCATCCTGCATATCAGATATTTACATTATGATTCATAACAGTAGCAACATGCAGGCCAACGCTCTATCCACTGAGCCAAACCGGTCTTGGCTGAATGTATGTTTTGAGATAGTGTTGAATTTTTATCTCTTTACATTTTTTTCACAAAACAATTTCCAACTCAGGCTTTCTAGTAAAGGTTTTCCCTTTTAGGCCACCTCTATTTTCATTAATTTGCTTCTTGTCTCAAACAATATAGCTGCTGCTATTTTTTCTCATTTAGCCCATCTTATTCTGCAACAACTCTCAATGTTCTAATGTTTTGGGAAGATAACATGTTTATTGACTATATTAGTGTAGGGTAAGTTCTATATATTTGAAGACAGCAACAACAGAAAGCAAAATAAAATCCCTTCCACTTTTTAGGTCAACATTAATTTCTCATTGTACCCAGGTGATATTTAATTGGTTAGATATTTATATAATTACATCATTTATGTAATTAAGTAGTTATATTTATGTAACTAACATTGGAATGAGAGACCATGTAGTGTTCTCAGCCTCCACTACAGGGAGGGAGAATGCTGCCGGAAATAAACTTTGTTTCTGATTTTGCGTATTACAGATGAAACCAGTGTACATGTAAAGGCTCAATTGCTTTTTATTAAATAAATGCATAAATGAACATATTTTGTAAACCAGTTGCAGTTAATATTTAAAGTAATTGATTAATTAGTCACTCAACAAATATCCCAAACTGGTTTTTAAGAGAAATTTACAGTGTACTAGTATTGCATGTCTAGCTGTTCACAGAAGCTAAATTTTTGGTTTTGAACATTTGGTTTCTTATTCAGACATGTCTGAAATTAACTGAATTTGTTATGCCATTTTTCTCTTAGTTTCTGGATGAACTGACTTTGTGATTTATTCTGCGTGATGCTATCAGATTTCAGGCCCACTGTGTCTGGGGTTGGATAGGTTGTGCATTGCAAAACACAGTGGACATCATGTATCCGTAATCTCCGTGAGAACCCCCCTTGGAAGTATGTAGTGCACAACCAGCATGGCTATAGGTAGTAATCCTGGCCAGAGGCATAATCAATGAATTATTTTATTTTATTTTATTTTTTTTGTTCCAATTTTAGCATATGTGCTGCCGGAGTGAGCACAATCAATGAATAATTTTAAACCATGAGTGCTAGTCACTTGATATTACCTAATAACCAAACGATGCTTTAAATTAGTGAAAATTTGCTTAGTTTGGATTTTATGTATCCAATTTTAATCACTTTGCTTTATGCCCATGTGATCAAATGGTTTTGACAGGAACAGACTGACACATAGGATATTCATGCACCTTGGTTCCCTGGGAAACCAGGCTAAGAATAGTTTTCTTTGCACATCCTGGTATTTCTTCTAATGAGGGCCAGTATAGCAATGTGAAAGCCATACTGTAACCTATAAATTCCAAAAAAACCTTTATTTTCTGATGCTTTTAATGAACTTTTATAAATATTTAGATTAGAAAGCATTTCATATATTTGTATGAATTTGTATGAAGTCAGTGCATGTGTGTGTATGTGTGTGTGTGTGTATGTGTGTGTGTGTTTCTTTCCACTCATTGGATTAAAAATGAGCATGTGTGAAGTATAATGTATAGGTTTTGGGCAGCTACTATTGATAAAAACAGTTCATAAAGATATGGATATTCAAGGTTATTTAGTTAAAATAAGCTTTTAAAATGCATCATACAAATTGTTTCTATAATGCTTCTAAACAAGTACTTATTTGTTATTTTTTGTATTCTCACTTATTATAATATTAAATCCCGATCTTTGAAAGCCTTTTGCTACACTTATTATTTATTTAATTTATTTTACAGATAAATTGGCAGGTACTGCTTGAATATTGAAAATTTGTTCATTATTCAGTAAAGAAGGTTTTGGAAGTAGTTTCCAAATGTGGCACATGAAAAGTTGCAGTTTTCTTCATAAGCTTTGACATGTGCTTAGTATTTACTAAAGGTTTTTATGTCTATACAAATCTTTAAAAATATTTTTATACTAGTACATGGCCTTACTTTAAGAAAGCATATATTTGTACGGTGTATGTTGAGATTTCAGTATGCATGAGCGGTGGGGATTTGCTGCCAAGAGATAAACTGTTGAAGATTTTTATATTGTGTGGAATAAACTAACTAAGTCACAAATATAACCAATATTTATGGTCAGAAACTAAGCATTCCCTTCCAATAGAAAAAAAAGCAAAAACATTAAGGAAAACCTAAGGCATCCTATAATTAGCTACTTACAATGCAAACAACTTCCAGCATTGTAATGGAAGCATTTGTCTGGCTAGAACTAGACATTGAGCAATTCAGCATTATCTGTGTAAGTGCTGATGGCTATGCCCGATTGAACACATTGCTCTCATTTTTTTGCCCTAAGCTGTGAATAATCATTGCCTTGAGGTGGATTAAAATAACATAGACAGACAGATTGGGAAAACCCCATGATGTTTAGCTGTGGGAAGGTGAGAACAAAGTATAGATTGTTCCTAGGCCATTTGTTTTTATGTGTCACAATGTAAAATAATTTGGGCAAAGTTTTAATGTTGTTGGAAGAAGGTGGAAAAGACTATGTATGGCATAAAATGTTACAAGTGAGGACTTCTGATATCTAAAGGCAAAGATGCCTGCCTAGGTCCATATCTCTTAATATTTCCTCCCAGAACAATAGAGAAACATCAAGAATGGAACTGCACCAACATATGTCTTTCAAAATATGTATTATAAAAATATTAAACTTGTTTCTCAAGGTCTAAGGGTATCAATTCTGAGAATACTTTATGTATATATGAAGACTGAGCAAATAAATACCTATATTTTAAATAATTGGGGCTGTATTTCTCACTCAAAGAAAAGACTTCCTAAATAAGGAAACAGGATAGGTTAGAATGAACTCCCTTACTCCCTACCTGTCTCTCACTTTCTTTTTTCTCTTTCTCTCTCTTATATATACAAACATATGTAGATATATATGTATATACATATATATGTATATGTATACATATATATGTATATACATATATATGTATATATATATAATTGATTTTTTACAGAGAGGAAGGGAGAGAGATAGAGAGTCAGAAACATCGATGAGAGAGAAACATCGATCAGCTGCCTCCTGCACATCTCCCACTGTTAATGCTGATATTTACTAGGTTTAAAACGAATCAGCATTGTTCTTAATGGCATCTAGAATGGTGAATTTTTTCCATGGGTTTTCAATTTACTTTGCCCAGATCCATCAGAAAGTTCACTATCAATGGCAGATATAGCCTTACAAAATGTGTTTCTTTTTAATATATTTTTGATTTCAGAGAGGAATGGAGTGGGCAAGAGAGAAACATCAGTGATGAAAGAGCAGCTGCCTCCCACACTGGTGATCTAGCCTGCAACCCAGGAATGTGCCCTGACTGGAAATCAAAACCGTGACTTCCTGGTTCATAGGTCAATGTCAACTACTGAGCCACACCAACCAGGCCAAAATGTATTTCTTAAACAGTAAGACTTGAAAGTCAAAATTAGTCTTTGGATTCATGATAGGTTGCAGAATGGATGTTGTATTAGCAAGCATGAAAACAACATTAATTTTGTTGTACATCTCCATTGAAGCTCTTGTGTGATGAGGTGCATTGTCAATGAACAGTAATATGTTGAACAGAATCAGGCGTTGATTGCACCTACTGACGACGCCGGCCCCACTCGCACCTACTGCTGGTGCTGGCCCTAATCGCTCCACGTTGACAGCGGGTAAGAGCGGGGCCGGTGCCATCAGTGTGGGGGAACAGCAGCAGCGGGAGTGAGGCTGATGGCAGACAGGAGACCAGGGGCTGTGGTGGAAGGGGCCAGGTGGGGCATGGAGGATGGGCCGAGACCTGTCCCTGTGCCTACTGCAGCCTCGCAGCCCACAGATCCTTTCAAGGTGCCCGAACTCATGCACTGGACCCCTACTGAACTATATTACTTAATAAGACTTGAAAGTCAAAATTACTCTTGATCCATGGGCTGTAGAATGGATATTGTATAAATAGGCATGAAAACAACATTAATCTCATTGTACATCTGTCAGTGCTCTTGGGTTCATGACCAGGTGCATTGTCAATAGCAGCAATATTTTGAAAGGCATTTTTTTTTTTTTTTGCATCAGGTGTCAACAGTGGGCTTAAAATATTCAGTAAATAATGTTGAAAACAGATGTGCTGCTATCCAGGCTTTGTTGTTCCATTTGTAGAGCAGAGGCAGAATAGATTTAGCATGATTTTCAAGGGCCTCAGCATTTTTGGGATGGAAAATGAGCACTGGCCTCAACTGAAAGTCACTCGCTGCATTAACCCCTACCAAGAGAGTCAGCCTGTCCTTTGAAGCTCTGAAGACAGGCATTGACTTCTCTGTAGCGATGAAAGTCCTAGATGGCTCTCCTTCCAATATAAGATTGTTTCATCTACATTGAATATCTGTTGTTTAGTGTTGGCACTTTCATTAATTATACCTTATTTCATTAGCTACATCTTATGGATAACTTGCTGCAGCTTTAACATCAGCACCGGCAGCTTCACCTTGAACCTTTATGTGACGGAGATGACTTCTTTCCTGACCTCTGCTGGCTTCAAACATTTTTTCTGTATCTTCTTCACCTCTCTCAGCCTTGATAGGATTGAAGAGTTAGGGCCTTGCTCTGGATTAGGCTTTGGCTTAAGGGATTGTTGTGGCTCATTTGATCTTTTATCCAGACCACAAAACCTTTCTCCATGTCAGCAATAAGGCCATTTTGCTTTCTTATCATTTCTGAGTTCACTAGAGCAGCAAGTTCAATATCCTTCAAGAACTTTTACTTTTCATTCACAACTTGGCTTAATGTTTGGTGGGAAAAAAGCCTAGCTTTCCGTCTGTCTTGGCTTTCAACATGCATTCCTTCCAAAGTTTAATCATTTCCAGCCTTTGATTTAAAGTGGGAGATGTGCAACTCTCACTTAGATGCCACTGTAGGGTTATTAATTGGCCTAACTTTAATATTGTTCCGTTTCAGAAAATAGGGAAACTGAGGAGAGGGAGACAGATGAAAGAATGGCCAGCTGGCACAGCCATGAGAACATGAACAGCATTTATCAATTAAGTTTGCCCTATTATATGGGCACAGTTCTTGGTGCCCCGAATTACAATAGTAACATGAGAGAGCACTGATCATAGACCACCATAAAAATATGTTGAACATGAAAAATTTTGAAATGTTGCAAGAATTACCAAAATGTGATACAGAGACACGAAGTGAACAAATGCTGGTGGAAAAATGGTACCAAGAGACTTGCTGGTGTGGAGTTGCCACAAACCCTCAATTTATAAAAAATACAGTATCTGTGAAGTGCAATAAAATGCCTGTATCATAATTTTAATGCAGTGAGACCCATTTTGGACTTCTGATCTCCAGAACTGTAAGATAATAAATGTTAAGATAATAAATGTGTGGTCTTTTA
>NW_006287547.1:3400082-3411660 GCF_000327345.1 Myotis davidii
TTCATACTAAGGCTGTTTGTTCACAATTCAAAAAAATTGTTCGGTCCCTTTGGAGAGTGCTGGAATAGATATTGATATAAATGCATTTTATCTTCATCTCTGTCATTTCCTTTTCATATAGTAACTATGACTCATTTAACTCTCTGAATCTCAGTTTCTTTATCTCGAGATGGAGCTAGTAGTATAACCATTCTTGCGAGCCTACCTGCCCATAGAGGTGGGCACTTCTATGTATGCTATGGAATTTCTAACAAACCTGTAAGGTTGGCACATAAGAAAATTGTGGCAGAGCGTAGACGATATTTGCAAAACCTGATGGCTGACACATGTCACAGTTGGAATTTCAATCCAGATTTTCTAGCTCCAAGCAAAGTTCTTTTTGTGGTTTTTTTTTTTTGTGTGTGTGTTTTGGTTTTTTTTTTTTGCACTGAGTCTCAGCTACTTCCACAGGGTTTGTCCAAGGAATAAATTAGACTTTGCAAAACATGTAGCTCTGTAAACATGAAGTAAGATTACTAATTATTTTGACAACCAATAATTTTTATGTGGGTACTTTTTTATAACCCACATATTGCCCAGCAGGCATGGCTCAGTGGTTGAATGTGGATCTGTGAACTAAGAGGTCATGGTTCAGTTCCTGGTCAGTGCACTTGCTCAAGTTGCAGGCTCAATCCCTGGTGTGGGGCATGCAGGAGGCAGCCAATGAACGATTCTTTCCCATTATTGATGTTTCTTTTATTATAATATATTTTATTGTTTTTTTACAGAGAGGAAGGGGGAGGGACAGAGAGCCAGAAACATCAATGAGAGAGAAACATCGACCAGCTGCTTCTTGCACACTCCCCACCGGGGACGTGCCCACAACCAAGGCACATGCCCCCGACCGGAATCGAACCTGGGACCCTTGAGTCCGCAGGCCGATGCTCTATCCACTGAGCCAAACTGGATAGGGCAACATCATTGATGTTTCTATCTCTCTCTCCCTCTGCCTTCCCCTCTGAAGTCAATTAAAAAATGAATAAAATCCACACATTGTACTTCATACTATAATCATAATAATAGCCCAAATTTTCTTTATCTCAGAGTGCCAAGAATTATGGAAAGTGTTTTAATAAATTCCCATCACTTAATCCTCCCTATAAGCCTACAAGGTCGATATGAGAAATCCTCAGTTTATATTTGAAGAATGTGAACAGTGCGGCTTTGAATTTCAAAATCTGATTTACTATTTTTTTAGCTTTTCTCCTTTGTAAACTCTTTGGTTTGTCTGAAAACCATAAGGAAAGCCAGGGTCCTGGGGGCTTCTTAATTGAATTATTGTTCTTTCTCTAGTTTCTATAGCTATTTACCTCCGAACAAAAGAGAGATTGAACAGGCAGAGGGGAGAGCTGCCTCTGGTCTGATTGACGTTGCCGTAAGAAGAGGTCCTTTACTGCAAGTTGCACAGGGCTCAGCTGCTCACTAGGCACTTGGGTAAATTAGAAGACAGGAGACTCTTAATGGAAGTCTGGGGTGGACATTGCTGCGAAGCTGTGCTGTCTTGCGTGCTCTGCTTGAGATTTTACCTCAGTGTGGAGGGGGCCCTCTTCAAGGAGTCAGGCTCATGTTCTTCAGGTCGGCTCCTTTTGTGTAACATTTTGTGTGGCAAGCTGTCACTTGCTATTATTTTAGTTGGTTCGTGTGTGTGTTTCTAGTAGAAAAGGTATATTTTTTTCTGATAAATATAAGTAACTTTCTACTTTGTATGTTTTACACATAAAAATTTATACGCATAAATGGTAGTTATCCTATTTCACCCTTAAACTGGGAATGGAGTCATTACAAGGTATATTGAGATGAAATAAAAATGGCACTTTTCATGGGAAACTCTCTCCCCTTTTCACATGGAGGCTCACAGGGGATAAGCAGTCTGCCTAAACATCACGAAGTAAAGGGTTAGCAAACTTCAGTTTCTCATTATGGCAAACTAAGTAATTTATACCAATTCTCCTCCGAGCACAGATATAACGTATGAAAACATCTGCTTGAGGTTATTAAATTGTGAATAACACAGTGAAGGAAGATCTAACCAGGATAGACCCCTGAGAGAAGCCTGGGCAGGGGAAGGCTGCTGTGCCCTCAGGGCTGGGTGTGAACTGTGCTCAGCAAGTCCCTGAAGGAGGCTGTACCTCAGTGTTATAGAATTCCTGCCCCTGAAGTTGAATTAAAGTGACCCCTGTGTGATATTGGCCCCAGCTATTGGCAGCAGCAGCCAAATTAAATCCTGGTGGAAATAGCATCGAGGCCTCATTTGCTTTTTGTAGTTTTCCAAAATATTTACTAAAAACGTTCTATAAACACATTGTTTGCGTGTAGTTTTTATCGTGCGCTAACAGGTGGCACCGGCCATTGTTGCTAATTTTTTTCGCAAATGGCAACGTTCAGTAAAATTACGATAACTTTAGTTTACATATTTATACGTTACCCACATTCTACCGCTAGTCTATAAAAAGCGTATTAATACGTCCCGTGCTCTACTACCAGTCAACGTAAAACATATAAGTAAAACGTATAAATACGTTTCCCTCATACAATGTGTAAAAAATACTTATACAAATGAGTAGGACAGTGTGAAGATAGAAAAGAGCTGAAACATGATAATGACAATAGAAGAAGGGGATTCATATGTCAAAGTAATCTGATACAAAATAAGAACTAACTTTACATCATATCCTAGGATCTAAGAGAAGATTGAGAGTTTGGCAAAGAATTTTAATATATGGAGAAATGCAAACATGAAAAACAGATTTGAAAGATATAATAATCTAAATCAAGAACCTACTTGCAGATAACACCAGGATACAGCTGAAGAGAGTTTTATGAAATATAGCCTAGATCATAACAAAATATGCAGACTGAGAGCAGAAAGATAAGAGGGTGAAAAAGACTCAGGATAAATGAAATAGTCATAAAGGATACAGCAAGAAGGCTACCATACATCCCTGGGAGTCCTGGAATAAAAGTAAGGCTAGATGGGACAGAAAATACATTTGAAGAGATAATAACTGAGTATTTCTCATAATCTCAAGAAGTTTCACAAATCATAAGGATGATAAACAAAAAAGAATTCTGGACCAAATCACATCAAACCTCAGTCAATAAGCCTCAGAGAAATGCAGAACATTAAAAGCAGACAGTGAAAAAGTCAACAGATTGACTTCAAAGGAGCAACAATTAGATTTACATCTGAATTGTTAACTGAAATAATGAAAAAAGGAAGTTATAGGTTATTTTCTCTCATAGGCATAGATGTAAAAATACTAAAATATCCCCAAGCTAGTGCAACAATATCATAAGTGTCCTATAGCACATGCATGTTGTATTTATTCCAGAAACAGAAGCTTGTTTAATATTTATAAATTGATTAATGTTATTTACTTAAATTATATAGGAGAGGGCAGTTGGGGGACACCAGGCCTACAGGGGAGGGCAATTGGGGGTGATCGGGCTGGCAGGGGAGCAGTTAGGCATTGATCAGGCTGGCAGGGGAGTGGTTAGGGGGTGATCAGGTTGGCAGGCAGAAGCAGTTAGGGGCAATCAGGCAGGCAGGCAGGCAAGTGGTTGGGAGCCAGCAGTCCCAGATTGTGAGAGGGATGTCTGGCAGTCAGACATCCCCTAAGGTGTCCCAGATTGGAGAGGGGGCAGGCTGGGCTGAGGGACAGCCTCTCCCGCGCCCCGCCCCCCAAGTCCACAAATTTTGTGCACCTGGCCTCTAGTAGATAAAATAAAAAGACTGACATTTCCAAGGGTTTATAATTTTGTGAATTGCTGGTCACTAACCATTTGATTGCAGAAGAAAGTTTGTCCAGCAGCTAAAGTGGGATATAGATGGGGAGCTAGAAGAGAAATCTCTGGAAGCTTTTGCCTCTGTGGGTCAGCTGGGTTATCTCTTGGTCAGTGGAGCCTCCAGTTGGCGAAGGAGAGCAGAGTGCAGTGCAGAGGAGGAAAAGAAAGCTGAAATCCACCAGGCACACACAATGCAACTACTAATGAAGACATCTGAGAGTAATTTTGTTCTATTTTGCTTTCATCCCTTCCTTCTTTCTCCAGGTCGCATGTAAATTCTAAACCAGCACCAGACAGGAAAGAGTTTCTGGGAAACATAGCTCCCAGCTTAATAAAATTGTCAATACAGTTATTCAATACATTTTATAATAAATATTTAACTGTCCATGAGCAGATAAAATGATGAGAGACATTTTCATGGAGTTGAAAACCCAGGCCTTGGAATCCAACAATTCTAAATTTGAATTTTAAAATAGTCTTTTACTATTTGTCTGATCTTGAGAAAATGACTTAATCCCTTGGACTCTAGGTTTCCTTGCCCATAAAATAAGAAAGATGATATATGACCCTTTTAAAGATTAAATATTATAATGTATATACATTCCTCAAGAAAATGCCTAGTTCATTGAGAGCTTCAGTAAATGGTTCCCTTTAGCAATATCACTTTGACAACTTGTAAGGATAATTGGACATTAGAATCTCCTGAGGAGCTTTTAAAATATACTGATACAGACTCTGTGAGAGAGACTGATTTATTTAGAATATTTTCCTGTCAGTAAGAATCAGTGGAGACAGGATACCCCGTTCCTTATAGATTCCTCACTGACAGACCAAGTTAGCTTTCTGTAGGCCAGCATCCTTCGTGTACAAGTTTTGTTATTTTTTTATGTGCTATGTGCTCTAGACGTGTTTTAGAGAGTAGACTGCTGTGTTCTTTGGAAGACCTTGAGTAAAAATGTGAGGAATAATTGAAAGGACACAGGAAACACCTTCATTTTCATCAATATTCTCTTGAGAAGCTGTTACTGCAGAAAACTAAACTCATTTATTTCCTCTCGATTCCTGCTAGTTACAGCTTCAGTGCAGTGGGTGACCTTTCGATGCACTGTGTACCAAACTGAGGCATGGGATGAATAAAAGACATTCTTATTGTACCCTTCTGATCACTGACTGGGAAAGAAAGAAGTAATATCACACCAACCAGAAAGGTAAATGTGAGATACCATGATGAATTAATTCACAGGTGTGCTGAGTGCAACATGGGTGAAGTGAAAATTTGGTCCTTAGAATTCATTGGGAAGGAGACCACTAATCTTCAAGTTGTACACAAGATCCTTTTCATTGACAGACACCCTTTAATGCTTTAAATGTTGAATACTCTCTGGAGAGGATTTAAATGTGTTTTTAAATGCCATTTGTTGTATGCTCTTGCAAAGTGAAGAGGAAATGGGAACATTAGGGTTGTAGTGTGTTGTTATTGAAATAAATACCATTTTACCTGTACTTCACAGTTTTTGTATATTTTTCATAAAATGAGTTCATCCATATTTTAAGAGTTAATATCTACCTTTCAGGTCTACCCATCTCTGGTGTGTAGGCTCTTTTTTTTTTTTCTTTAGTGTGGAATTAGAAGTTCAATTGTTAGAGTTGTATTTTCTAGGATAGCCTTGCTTCTATAGTTTCTTTGAACTAAACCAGTGGTATAAATGGAGGATAATCAGAAAAAACAGTGAAGGTATAAAAATATTATGTTTTAGTAAGAGTGGCACAGTCAAAACTTTTGGAATAAAGCTGAGAAATGGACAGCTTTTGGTGGTAGTTTGAATTTTGCTCTGCATTGTGGGAAAAATCAAATTTCTTTCTGTATTTTTCCAGATTTGGATAAAAGAGCTGTGTGATTCTTTATCCACAGATGTGGGGTTTGAAATGGCTTTTCCTCCTCCCTTCACCTTATCCTAAAATTTTTACAATAGTTAATGACTTCAGTAAGTATTCATTTAGTGTCTAAAACATTCCAAGAACTCCTCTAGGCAACAGTGAAATCACGAAGTCTGTTTTCTTTTGGGATTACAGTTCGTTCATCCTACATGCACGGATGTTCATTGTTGGCTAGACTTTCATTTTCCACAGGCTCTGTATCAGTTGCTGTCTTTCTTTCAGGCACATGCTTTAACCTCTGGGACTCAACTGATACCAATTCCTCCTTCAATAACTAGACTCTGAAATGATCTCCAGCTATTGTCTGTGAATGTAATGATGGAAATTTTAATAGATACCAGTTATCAAAAACAACACATACCGGGAGGGAGGGAGGGAGGGGGAGAGAGAGAGAGAGAAAGAGAGAGAGAGAGAGTGTTGTTCTTCCATTTATTTATGCATTCATTTGGTTGATTCTTGTATGTGCTCTGACCCTGCATGGGACCTGCAACTTTAGCATGTTGGGATGATGCTCTAGCCAACTGAGCTACCTGGCCAGTGCAGTTCTCTTAGTTTTAAATATAGATGCTATATTAATTAAATGTCAACTAATTTAAGAGACAATCATTTCATAGTAGCTTTCCTTTCCCTGTATTTTCTCTTGTAAAAGTATAACTACCCTAATATGTGGGGTGGCACTTATTTGATATTTAAAAGTGGTTCTTATTCTTATGAAGAAATATATGTTGGGAACTTCTTTTTTAAAATATATTTTATTGATTTCAGAGAGGAAGGGAGAGGGAAAGAAAGATGGAAACATCAATAATGAGAATCATTGATCAGCTGCCTCCTGCACGCCCCCTACTGGGGATTGAGCCCACAATCCTGGCATGTGCCCTTGACTGGAATTGAACCTGTCACACTTCATTCTGCAGGCTGAAGCTCTATCTACTGAGCCAAACCAACTAGGGCTGTTGGGAACTTATACTGTACTCTAAGCTCTTAAGGGCAAGGAAAATTATTTTGTTTAGCTTCGTATTTCCAGTGCTTAGCCCACCTCTGTCACATACAAGGAAGGCAACACATATTTGGTAAAGGAGTCCCATTACTAATTAAGTAGAATAGAGTCCCGGATATCCAAATATAACATGTACACAGCAAGCATTGGAATTAAATAAGTAATTGGATAACAAAGTGTTTGTAAACAAAGGAAAATGTGGGAGACAAATGTCAGTGTTAAACAAGAAGTCAGATAGGAGATAGGTTAAAAAAAGGGCAGATGCTTTCTTTTTTTAACCTCATCAGAGGATAGGTTTTTATTGCAGAGAGAGGGGGAGAGAGAGAGAGAGAGAGAGAGAGAGAGAGAGAGAGAGAGAGAGAGAGAGAGAGAGAGAAAGAGAGAGAAAGAGAGAGAAGAGAACGGTTGCCTCCTGTACTTGTCCCAACTGGGAATTGAACCTGCAACCTCTTTTGGTGTGTGGGATGACTCTCCAGCAAACTGAGTTAGCCAGCCAGGACAAGGCAAATGCTTTTTTGAATATTCTTCCTACTTTGTTTACTTAAAACTGATATCAAGAGGACTCATCTTGAGAGGTTGAAATGAGTATAGCTGTTACTGAAATTTAACTGCTTGCTTGATGTTGTGTGCATTTTGTTTTCCTGCATACCGTAATTAGATGTAGTTATTTAAATTTCATACATGCAACCCCCAAAAAGAAAAAAAAAACCAAAAAGAAAAAATATATATTTTATATTTGGAGAGAGCACATTGAGTTCTGGGATCCCAAAAGAATTAATTGTTTTTCTACTTTGTAATTGGAGACCAGTGGAGGGTAATGAATATTTCTGAGATACAGCGTTTTTATGTTTCTTTGTTTTTAATTTTGCTCTTTATAATTTTTCCTATTGATTTTAATTAAACAATCCTCTTTTATGAGAGACTAGAGGAAATTTAATATCCTCAAATTAAGGAAAACAAACAAAGGAAAGCATTTAGCAAAATTGTTTCTTGAATTGTACTTTATGTTATGATTTGAGCTTTTCTTTCTTGTTTTTTTTCTTTTCTTAAGACAGATTTGATATAGAAAAAGTGTACCCTGGGAGAGTGCTCTAAGCTTTCACAGCTCTTTTCTGAGGTGAATGGCATTTCATTAATTTCATGTGATATCTTCTTATGTGACAGTATAATTATAATATTATACAGCTTAGCTGGATGGCTCTCAATGATCTGCCAGTACAACCTCGGAAATGAAGGGTCATGCAGGGTACAAGGAGTCTTTAAGATTCCATTTTGAAAACTAAGTACTCTTGGCAAGGGACAAAATTGCTAATGTGTTTCTATATTTGATGACTTCCATTGCTCATAAAGTACCTTTCAGCTTAGTGCGGTGACTCTAATTCTTTGAAATGCCAGTCACTGTAGTTTACATTTCTCTTTGCTTTGGGTAAGAATCTAGGAAAAATGTACCAATGGAGGAGATAGCACAGATAGGAGAGATGAAACACCCCCTGCCGCATTGATATGAGATGTGAGGAATGTAGTTCCGGTTATTAGAATTCATTCAATAAATTGGAGACTGATTGGGGGGTGTGGTGGGAAAAACCTGTCCATTGAAAGCAGCTGTTTTTTTTTTTTTTTGTTTTTTTTTTAGTACGTCACTGAGAGCACATTGACATTCAACTTTCCACAAGGCATTAATTGGCTCTTTCCGTATTACTCATTTAAATTTACTCACATCCACCAATTTCTTGGCAGTTTGGAGCTCCTATTGCTTTTAATGGAGGTTATACGTAAAAGAGAAGCATTGCATACATGTAATCTGAGTCAGTGAGAAATCAATTTTTTTTTCTTCTGTGGTATATATGTGTAGGCCTCTATTCTGGAACACAGAGTTCAATTTTCGCACACCTAATTGGATAAAGGAGGATTCAATCAAGAAAGCCCAGGAATGGGAAACCAGAATTTGCACTTTGTTTTCCAGCTTGGTACTATGGTTTTGTTTCTCCTGAATGCTGCTAATACCTAGTATGTCCAGTAGCGGGGACAAAGTCAAACTGGTTGTATGGCATTCTGGAGAGAGAATACATATGATGTTTTCTTTATTTCTTCAGTTGGTTAGAGTGAGGAAACAGCCACAGGATCCTGATGGCATATTGTTCTGAAAATAAGTTGAACCAGGAGATTGTTTGCTCTGTGACTGAATAATTTCTTTGGTCTTTGTCCATAAATATATTCATGTATAAAGTGAAGATGGACTATTGACTCAAAGGTTTTATTTATGTCTGCCACTTTGAGATTAGTATGCTGTGTTAGCCTAAGGAATTCGTGAACATGTTTTTTCTTATTCAGTTTGTATTGTCAGAATGAAACATAAAAAGGCCGAGTAATTTAGCATAAAACTTTCAAAGAAAGTGCAAAATTTAAGAGCCTCCATAAAGCACATGTCTTAATATTTTGTGTTTGACACATTAAAAACGAATATGTTTAACCATCACATGTTACTATGATTTAATGATTCTTGTTTTAAAAAGTTCCTCTTGATAATTTTAATTCTCTTCATTGATGAGACTAGGAAATTCTGTGGCAGTAGTAGCAATATAGTTGGAATGACTTTTTGTAAATCAGTAAGCAACATCTCAGATTTAGGGACATGTAATTCAGCATTTCTGAACCATCAGAAATAGGAAGTCCCTTAAGGTCTGATGACAAGGAGGCAGAGATTAAGATGGCAATGATTTCTCCAGGTTGGAATAAGCATTTTCTCATCCTCAGGATTCTAAACAATAACAATAACAGAAGCACTGCCTGATGAATATAAGTAGCTAGGAGATATTAATGGTTTCTGTGATACTTAAGACAGATCCCATTGCCAAAGAAAAACCTTAGAATTTCTTTCTTAATGGTATTTCCTTCACATGGGAGTCAGGGAGTGTTTATAACCAAAATTATTTGAAAAGAAAGATTTTCATAAAGATTTTATTTGTAAAAATTGTTTGAGTCAGCTTCCATCAGTTCCATCTCCAATTCAATAGTGTAATCCTGCTTATCCTCAGAATGCAGGGAATGAGTGGGAAAGGGAGAGATTGCTCTCCCTGAAAAACAAAACAAAGAAACAAAAAACACCTCCCCACACAAAAATTATAAAAACAACAACAACACACAGTAGAAAAACCACCAACACAGAAATCTTCTTGACTTCACATTCTACTTCTCACCTGGCCTCATTTCTTAGCCTCTCTTTATAGAAAATTGCCTAGAAAAATGGTCAATACTTTCTATCTCTAATTCCCTTTCTCCTATTAAAAAACTTCATTCTAGGGGAGAGAAAAATGGTGGCTGAATAGGCAGCAGTGTGCGCACCTCCTCCTAGGGCCAAGCCAGAAAAGCAACTAAATTGGAGAACATCCACCCTAATTAACAAATTAGACCCGGCCAAGGAGACAGTCTTCAATAAGGAAGGGCAGAGGACACCTAGAGAATGCTTCTTGCCAGCCATAACCCTCAAGGAACCATCACCATCCCCCTGCAGTGAGTGACACAGTACCTCCCTGCATTTTCCCAGATATCTGCAGGGAGCACATGCTGCCAGAGTGAGCTCCTGCACCAGGCCACCTAACCAGCCTGTTGGGACCCAGCGCCCTAGGATCCAGCTCTAAGACCCCACAGTGAGTGCAAGCCAGGGGGGGTGGGGAAGAGCCCTGTGCCCCACCCCTCCCCTGGACCCAGGACCGTGCTGCTAGCCTGACCGGAGACACCAAGTGCCTGCTCCAACACCAGCCCTGGGACCTGCTGTTGGGGTGACCTGGAGCAACCCAGAGCATGCCCCAGTCCAGGCCACAGGGGAGCTCTGATTGTGAGACCCAGAACAACCCGAATCCACTCTACCTAGAGCCCAGGCTTTGCTGCTGGGGTAACCTGGAGTAATCCAGTGTGTCCCACTCAGACCACAGAGGAGCTCTGACTGTGCAACCCAGAGAAACCTGTACTCACTTCTCCCCAACCCCTGGGACAGTCCTGCAGGGGCTACCTGGACCAACCCAGCACATGCCTCACTCTGGGCCATAGGAAAGCACTGATGGGGTGACTTGTAGCAAGCCAGGGGTCACAGGATGGCACTACAAGTACGCTGCCAGAGGGCCCTTGGGTCCCACCCTGCCATGGGTGCCAGGGTTGCACAGCAAATTACATCCCAGAAGGCTCTGGGTCCTCACAGGGAGTCGCACATCAGAGGAACTGTGCATGTGCTCCCACCACCCCGAGCATCAGAAGTAGACAACTGAGAGGTCAGATCCTTGGGAGAACGGGGTACAACTCAGAGCAGAAACATTAAAGGCGTGAGACTCAAGTCAGACCCAGCCTCTGGGCTAATGATTTCCAGACCATTGCCCTAATAGGGTCTTCAACCTTTCATAACCCAAGCAGGGTGCCCAGGGCCAGAAAGAGACAGCAAAAATGGGGATTCAAAGAAACAGCCCACCAAGGAAAGAAAAGGAATCGCTAGAAAAGGAACTAAATGAAACGGAGGCATGCCATATGTCAGAAAAAGATTTCAGAATAAGGGTCATACAGTTCATAAAATGGATGGATGAGAAAATCAATAACTTAAGAAGAGGAAATCAAGAATGATATACCGTATTTGCCGGCGTATAAGACGATTTTTTGGCCCTGAAAAATATGCCTCCAAGTGGGGGGTCGTCTTATACGCCAGGTACACTTCAGATAGACTGCCCATAGTGCTTGCCCGTGCCATAGTGGCCTCCCGATGCCCGCCCACTTCATTCCACATACCGTTCAGGCATCAGCAGCGCTGCTGGGTGTATGCTCGGCTGTTATGCG
>NW_006287547.1:3411931-3424878 GCF_000327345.1 Myotis davidii
ATCTTTCTTCTATCATTGACAGTCCCTCTAGGTTGTGGGCTGCTTGCCTGTGTTCCTGAGAAGCATCTACGGTACCAGTCTATAGAGTGTGTTTTCTTTAGTGAATTACCGGTATGTTTACCGGTAATAAACTTGCACTGTTTTATGTATATGTTTGATTACATACAGCCTTGTGACAGTTTTCCTGCATGTCATAAGCATTTGAATATAAATTAAAATGTTAAAATCAAATCTGATATTGTTTTACCTTTTATTTGGTGTGTGGAAGGTGTGCGGAAGAGGGGGTAGTCTTATACGGCGAGTATATAACAAACTCTGTATTTTGAGTGGAAATGTTAGGGGGTCGTCTTATACGCCCAGTCGTCTTATACGCCGGCAAATACGGTAGCTACAATGAAAAACACAATGGGAGGTTTCAACAGTAGACTAGAATAAGCAGAGGTCCAAATTAGTGAGTGAGAAGATAGGGAAGAACACACTCAATCTGAATAGCAATTGGAGAAAAAAATGAGAAAGCAGGAAGAGAGCCTAAGGAAACTGTGGGACAACATGAAACAAAGTAACATACTAATAACAAGGGTGCCAGAAGGGCAAGAAGAGAAACAAGGATTAGAAAACCTATTTGGAGAAATAAGCACATAAAACTTCCCTGATGTGGGGAAGAAAAAAGTCACACAGAGAGTCCCAAACAAGATGAGCACAACGCACACAAAGATACTTGGTAATTACAATGGCAAACGTTAACGACAAAGAGAGAATCTTAAAGACTGTGAGAGAGACAGAGAGTTACCTACAAAGGCTCTCCCATTAGATTATCAAATGATCTATCAACAGAAACACATCAAGCCAGTAGGTCAATGGAATAAAGTACACAAAGTGATGCAAAGCAATAAAAGTGGCTACAAACAAGTACCTATCAACAATAACCTTAAACATAAATGGATTAAATGTTCTAATCAAAAGCCATTGTGTGGCTGAATGGATAAGAAAACATGACCCATATATATGCTGTCTACAGGAGACCCACCTCAGAACAAGGAACTCATACAGACTGAAAGTGAAGGAATGGAAAAAAAATATTTCAGGCAAATGGAAATGAAAAAAATGGCGTTGCAATACTGATGTCCATCTGACAAAATAGACCACAAAGTGAAGACCTAACAAGAAATAAGGAAGGCCACTTCATAATACTACTAAAGGTATTGACATATATGCACCCAATGCAGGAGCACCCAAATACATATATATATAAAAAAAAACTTCTGGAAGATATTAAGGGAGAGGTCAATAGCAATACAAGCAGAGTAGGGGACTTTAATACCCCATTGACATCACTGGATAAATCCTCTAGACAAAAAATGCTCTAATCAAACATATCCATCTCGACCAGATGCATTTCTAAAAATGTCTTATCTCACAAGACTGAGAGTGAGGCATGACCTTACACAAGTACCCAAATTAAGCAATTTTAGAAATTGCTAACTTAGCCTGAAACTTGATAATGAATATTGCATTTAAACTTCTTTATACTTAAAATATTCCAGACTTTAATTCATGACTCATTAATGAACCATTTCTTTTTAAGAATGGATTTAAGCATTATCTACATTTTACTAAATCATCAAACGGAAAGTGAAAATTTCATCCAATTACCTGGACATTTTAAAAATAATCATTTTGATATAATGACAGAGATGATTGACCATAGATTTTCCTATAGATAAAAATATTTTGAGATTGTGATAATACTACCTTAGTAGTTCTTTAACTCTACATCTGTCACTTTTTTATTGTTTTTCCCCCCCATTTCCATTGGAGGTAATAAGATGAAACATAGTTGAGCATTTCGTTTTAAATTGGCTGGGTAGCCATAAACTAACAGACAGATACCTAGATACTCAACCGCTTCTGCTAGTAATTTATATTTTTACCTGTAGGCAAGAAGTCATACTAGAAAATTAAAGGAACTAAAGAGGTGTTTGTTCACCTAGTTTTATCATCATACTAATAGAGAGCTCCTCCGCCCCCTTTTTCTAAAGTACTTTCCAGTGTTATGTCTGATTCTTTCAAGATTCCATTTGACATATGGAATTGAAAATAAGGTAATAACAAGCCCAGTGCTTGAGAAAATTGTTTCATTTCATTTTTTGCTATTTCATGAGCACATTGAGAATATGTTTTTGATTAAGAGCCACAGTGATATTTCCTATATTTGTATGGGAATCTGAGCCTGATAGCTCTCCTAAATGGCCCAGTTGGCAAATCTCTATGCATGCCCAGGTGTTATGAGGCTTCAGAGGAAATGAACTTAGAGGAAATTATTATATATATACATATGATGATGAAATAGTATTAGGTTTTGCAATCTTGACTTTGATTTTCCTAGTTATAGAGTTAAAAGTAAAATTCTGTCTTTATCACAATTAAACATAAAACATGTAAAGTTGCTTTCTAACTTATGATTGACAAAAAATAATATTTTCTTGGTTAGAAGATATGGGGAGGTTATTAAGCCTAAATTTTCAGTGTCAAAGGGAATTTTGAGGTGTTTGACCTTCTGATTCTAGGTAAAACACAGGAAATATATTTTCAGCTCATTGAAAAATTTAGATTAGTTTGGTTTGATGATTGGTATACAAACTCACAGTAAAATTTTATTTAATGAATGCTAATTGGTGTAAAAAATCTGTCTTAAAATTCAGGCACTTGGGTTCTAGATGGAGCTGAACCATTAATTAGCAAATCGGGAATGTTTTTATGGGCCTGAGACTTCTAATTTGTAAATTAAAGGGTGAGAGGTAAATAGGTAATATGTAAAGGGTGAAAAGTTAAGAGGTAATATGACATGATCTGTCAAATCACTCTAGTTGAAAATGACTACATCACCATAGAACTGTTTTCCCTAAAATTGCCTTGATCATGTTATTTTATCCCTTTTCTTCCATCCTTTATTAAAAATGTAAAACCAGGAGATTTCTGAACGATGATAAGATTGTTTTATATTTTCATTCCAGTGTCTTTAACTTTATAATAAAATAAATATCAGATTTTAAAATCACTATTGTGATTCTAAATTACTATTGCATTCCTTGCCACTTTGACTTTAATGCGACTGGTGGTGTTTTCACTTATCTGCCAGGGACATTTGACCAATGATTACAAGTTATATTGACAACCCAGAATAAGGAGTCTGGAGGTGACCAGAGACATTTACATGAGTCCATTTTTTCTGAGGGGAAAAAAAGGCATACATTGTCTTGTGCACTGAGGCCCATTGAGCTTTTTTTGCAAAGCTGGGATCATAGTCAGGAGTAATGCCATTGATGTATTGCCAGTCCCCTGCCACCATGTAGCCCTGGGGGCAAGGGCACTGAGCAAAGGTGCCCTTTGGAATTGGAGAGAGAGGTTTGGATTATTTCCTAAAATGACTTTTTCAGCATCTAAAACCCTGACAGCTGGGTGGTTTAGCTTTCCCTTTGGAATCATTGCCTTTCCTCTCAATGGTCTCTCATCACTCTCCCCAGCTATCTCTCCCTCGTACAGATGGTAGTTCCAGAGATGTGAGAACCCTGATGCTATAAAAATAACTAGATTGTCTCCCTTCTGGATTTCTTTCACCAATGCAACCATTGCTGTTGTCGTGCCCTATTTGCAAACAGTGAAAAACAGTTGGAAATGCAATGATAGAAAAAAAGTCAATGAGTAAATAATATTTTTAATATAAGGGTTTTTATGTGCCAGATATGAGGACTTTTCTTTTTGCTTTTAAATGCAAGTTTAACTTTTTAATTTTAATGATGACTGTCTCCTCTCTCTCTGATTTAAAACCCACACTCACACACATTACTTAAAAGACATCTTTAAAACGGAAAGTATTTTAAAATCTATTAACACTCATACTATTTTTCTCAAAGTTAATGATGCACAGTACAGTTTTTTCCTTATTTGTTTTTAACTCTAATCATTCCTATTGGTTGTCAGCAACTGTCAGATGATCATAGGGAATATGGAGCAATTACCAACTGTCCTGTAAAGGGTAAAGATTATTGGTAGATTCTATATTTCTTTTAAAGATTATAGATTTCAAATGTACTTTAGTATACTTTAAAAGTAATGATGGGGAAAACAACCATTGAGGGTTTGATAGGTGCTGGTTCTGTTTTTGCCATGCTTTTGTTTCAGAGGAAATAGGGAAAGGGTTGGCCAGAGTTGGTGTTATGACACATAGGGCTGGTTCCAAGGAAGGTTAAGTTCAGAGGATGTTGCCATCTTCAGTTTCAGTGTGCCTGAATATCAGGGAGGATTTTACAGTGAGGATAGAGCAGGAGCCCCTTGGCCAAAGTGAATTAATTTGACTAAGAAGCCTAATCCAGATTCACACTAGCAATGACAAATAGCTTTATTTTTAAAGTATCACCAGTCAGTATTTGAAGAGATGTGATTTTCCCCCTACATTGTTGGGAAGTAGCATGTATAGCAGAAATAACATTTTTTTTTAGATTAAAACAAAGCTGTATTGTAGTTGTGCCTCTAATTATAAGCTGTAAAGTTTAGGATACCATTATACCTGTCTTCTTTTCTTTCTTTTTTAAATAATTGTTTATTGTTGAAAGTATTACATCTGTCTCCTTTTTTCCTATTTTGTTAATATATAAAATTGGAATGATAATACCTGTGCTGCTTAGTTCACAAAATTAATGTGTAATGATATATGTAATCTTCCTTTGTGAGCTATAAAATTCAATATACATGTAAGCTGTTATTAGTGCTGATAGGTTAGAACATCTTTATATGTCTCCAGGTTGTAATATTTTAAGTCTCTCAAAGGAAGTAAAGCAAGATTGCTTTTAATCAGAGCATCAATACAACTCATAATGACAATTTTTCCTTAATGCTTGTGTTGAGGATTATATGTGAAGCTATCAGAAATTCACCAGAGCTCTAGAGGTTTAGCATTAGTAAGAGATCATTTGACTTAAGATTTCTCTGTCTCACTAGAGTTACATTAAATTAGAGCATTGGAAGAATAGCTCTTTGATCAAGAAAACCAGAATCTCGCCACCTCTACAAAATTCTAAAGATTTTGGGAATATTTACTTATTACTTTCAGGTCCTTATTTACCACTTTTCAATAATATTGTAATAATTACATATGGTGCCAGGTGGCTACTTGAAATATTAGGGGGATCACTTTGTAAAGTATATGATCATCTAACCACTGTGTGTAAAACTGGAAGTAATACAAAGTAATATTGATTGTAAACTGTAATTGAAAACTAAAAAACAAAAATAAATTATTATTGGATTACTTAGTTATAGCTAAGGAAATTCATCTCTATTTGCCATTAAAACTGGAAAATTTATTAGAATGATAGTGAATCATCACACAAAATTGAAGAAAAAATTGAATAACCAAGAACTCAGAAAGGAAAGCAACAAAAGTAGTCTTCTAGGGATCTTAGTATCAAAAGTTTCCTGATATTAGTGCCATTAACAGCACTATATTCCAGACTTCCAGACTTTGTTCTCAACACAATATTTTCTTAAAAGGATCTGAACGGTCCAACTAGCTTAGAAGTCTCTCCTTGGATTGATCAATCAGTTCTTGTTGGGGGACAGGGTGTCATATCATAGGCATGGTCATTGGAATATTGAACTATTTAAATGCGTCTTTTCTGGAATGGTTGAACATAGTAATGATTGATATGGTGAAGGCATTTTCCCCTAAGTACAATTGTAAAGATAATAAAAGAGTTCATATTATGTGCAATAATATTCAGTCTTGTTCTGTGTTAACTCTATGTTCTTGATCTCAACATAGTCCAAAGAGAACGTGATCATTTTGACATTTGCAGAACATCTTGTTGGGCACTTCATTCATGACTTCATACTAATTGGATCTCATATGCAGGAGGTAACTAATAGCCTTAAGTCTTAGAAAGATGCATGGAGTAGATAGAAGACAAAACCTGCATAGATTCATCCTTTCTTCACAAGTTTGGAATCTTCTAGATTAAATATTCTATTTCCCAAGGTTATTGGAATACTTACGCTAGATGGCAAAATAAGGATGCTACTAAATTTGTCACTGTGACCATCATCTTGTCTATCAGCTTTTATGATTCTGGTGGGTAGATGCAGAGATTTATTTGTGTTGCAGCCACCAAAGCCAAGCCTTGTTTAGATTCCCTTTCTTGGTGTTGGTGGTGGTAGTAGGGAAATTTAGCAAAAGAGAGAAAAAAAACAACTCATGGACACGGACAACTGTGTAGTGATTGTGGGGAGTTGTGGGGAAGGTAGAAGTGAAAGAGGGTATGGGGGGATAGATGGTGATGGGAAGAAATTTTTTTAAATGCCACCTATCAATTTAGAGTAGCTTCTTCTTTCTTCGGTCTCTTCTTGCCTTCTTTGTATGAGGGCCAGTTTGCAAACCAAAAAGCTAGATAAATTAAATATGTATTTTAAAAATTAAACTTGACTTTATACACAAAAATAATTTCTCATGGATTACATCCCTAAATAAGAGTGGTGTAACAATAACTATTTTATAAAATAAGAATAATATCTTTAAGAACTTTGGATAGGTAATTCCTTTAACAAACACAGAGACTAAACATAAGGTAATGGGACTTAATTTGCATTTAATACTTTGATTTATCCAAAACAACTGGTAGGATGAAAGATTGCCATAGAGTAGGAGAAGATACTGTAATGCATACATTTCACAAGGAACTCATAACCAGAATATATAAAGAACTCCTACAAACCAGTAAGTGATAGACAACTACTTTTTAAAAGACTTGTGTTGACAATTCACCATCAGATTGGGTGCAGCGTTTTATTAATGGCAAATATGTTCAAAATTGTTAAACTTTTATAAATAATGTATTTCTTAGTTTGAATAATTGCAAGCAAATATAGAATGAGTTAGGAGTGGACAGTGGGTCTGCTAGGAAATGGTAACCTGAAGTAAGAATGCTGAAGGTAGAAAAAAAATATGGAATATCAAAACATCATATTTATTTTGTACTTTTGAATTTGTTAATAAATAAACTTAACTAATTTTTAAAAATATGTTTGCTTGAGGAATGATTAGAGATGAGTGTGTAGAGAATCTTCTTTAATAAAGTATGATTTCCTGGCATATTGTTACAATTTTTGTAATTTGCTTAGATTATCTAGTCTACTTATTTTATTTCATAATTATTTAATGAGCACATAATAGAACCAGGTGCTTTGCTAAATGCTAGGAATAAAATGGTGAAAAGGATAGGCATGACTTCATCTTCATGAAGAAGCCTAAAGATGGCACAGATAAAGAAACAGATAATTGTAATATAGGTTGGTAAGTGATATTATGGAGAAAATGTGAAAGCACTAGGCCCTAGGAGCCCCCAAGTCTGTGCACTTTTTAGCACTTTTGACGTAAATTGTTGTCTTCATATTTTTGGAATGGTTGTTGCTCCCAATTTCCCTCAGCTATAAGTCTATCTGGCTTACTTAACTGGACTCGAGCCCATCTCTAACAAAGCCAATCAAATTAAGATGTGAAATTACATTGTAGGATATATTTCCAGTGCTTTATGATTTGAAACATTCTAGACCAACTAACAGTTTAAGGAAAAAGATTTAGCATTATTTTTTGATATTCTGTATCACTTATTAGAAAGAAGTAGAAAATTAAAAGTTATGAAGAAAAAAGGGCCAGGGAAGAGACCAATTTATTTTTATTGTACATATATGCTAGCACGTAGTCAGTTAAAAGCAAAGTGGTTGTATCCATATGGAAAAAATCTAACCATGGATATGAGTCAGTGCTCACAATAAAAAAATGGAGTGAACAAATCAAATAGCATACAATTCATTCAGATTAAATTCAGGGGGGAAATATGTTTCCTCAAGTGAAACCATTGGGTCATGAAGTCCGTTTCTCAAGGAAAGCCTCGTCTGGCAAGGCTTTAAAGATCTGATAGTTTTATGCATTTTGAATTGGTCAGTTCACTCATGACCAATGTGCTCTTTCCCCCAACTGCATAGGAGAAGAGTCCAGAGGAAAGGCATTGTCCATCACAAACACTGCTCAGAAAGAAGTAGGGAGAAGGGAGGACTCTCCTGCCACTCAACTCTGCTCACTTCCCCCCGTAACCCAGAACATATAAGGAAGACTCCCTTTTTGACCATGTCCAGGATGAACACATACACTGCCCAGCATTCCATGATTTAAACTTTGGGTCAGGGGACAGTATGCCAATGACAAAAATCTATGATGCATGAGACACCCATGGAAGGAAATTTCATAGAGTTAGGGAGCTTAGACATGCAAGCTTACGGAAAAAGATCCTAAATTCAACATAGTAACTAGATATCTTAAGGTAAGGTCTGTGTCTAGTTTCATTTTTTTGGTTTGCATTCGAATGTCCAGTTTATCCAGCACCATTTGTTGAACAGACTATTTACTGTTCTCTATTGCACTGCCTCTGCTCCTTCGTTAGTAACCAGTTGCTGATATTTCAGGGGGTCTCTTTCTATGCTCTGTATTCTGTTCCACTGCCCTACCTGTCTATTTCACACTGTCTTGATTACTGTAGCTTTATAGTGGTTCTTGAATTTGGGTAACATTAGTCCTCCAACTTTGTTATTCTCCTCATTCTCCTCTTCCTCCTGCTTCTTCTACTTTTTATTCTTCAGCACTGTATTGTTTATTCTGCATCTTTTGCCTTACTCTGTGAACTTTAGGGCCAGTTTGTTGATAGACACAAAGTAACTTGCTGGGATTTTTTCATTGTATTTTTATATATATGTATATATTTTATTGAGTTTTTACAGAGAGGAAAGGAGAGAGATAGAGAGTTAGAAACATCGATGAGAGAGAAACATTGACCAGCTGCCTCCTGCACACTCCCCACTGGGGATGCGCCCGCAATCAAGGTACATGCCCTTGACCGGAATCAAACCTGGGACCCCTCAGTCCGCAGGCTGACGCTCCATCCACTGAACCAAAACCGGTTTCGGCACGTTGTATTAAATCTAAAGATCAAGTTGGAAAAAATTAATACCTTAATGATATTGTCTTTATTCATAAACATGACATTATATCTCTTCATTTACTTATATCTACTTTGATGTTTTTGTCAGAGTTTTTCAGTTTTCTTCATAAGACCCTGTACATATTTTGTTAGATTTTTAACCTAAGTATTTCATTTTGTTTGGTGCTAATATAAATAGTATTGAGCTTTTAATTTCAAATTCTGCTCATAGATTGCTGTTATATAAAAAATGGTTCACTGTTGTGTATTAAACTTGTATCCTGCAACAATCTTGCTATAAACATTTAATAGTTATAGAAAATATTTTGTATGTTTGTTTTCATTCATTTGTATTTTCTATATAAGCAATCAAACATATCATCTGTGAACAAAACATAGATATGATTTTTTCTCAATCTGTATGAGTTTTATTTCTTTTTCTCTTTCTTTCTTTTTTTTAATTTTTCCTTTTTTGTCTTAAAGCACTTGTAAGATATTGCAATGTGCTGTTGAGTAAGAGTGGTGAGGGGACATCCCGGCCTTGTTCCCCATAACGTGAAGTTGCCTAGTTTCTCACCACTAAGTATGATGTTAGCTACACATCTTTTGTGGCTTAGTTATCCAGTTGAGGAAGTTCTCCTCTATTCTTAGTTTGCTTAAAGTTGCTTTTCCCCCAGATATTTACTATATTAATCACATGTTTTATTTGTATTTATTGATATGATCATATGATTTTTTTCTTTAGTCTTTGATATGTTATTAGTAATGTGTTTTTATTCTTGCTTTCCAGGATAGGCTATTTTCTTGATATTTTTGAAGAATCAACATATGTTTCATTGATGTTCCATATTTTTTTCAATTCCATTGATTTCTGTTGTAATTTTTATTATTTATTTCTATGGCTTGCTTCAGGCTTAAATTACTGTTCTAAGCTTAGGCAGAAGCTTAGGTTATTGATTTTTAGATCTCTTTTCTTTTTTTAACATATGCATTCAATGATGTAAATTTCCCTCTATACACTGCTTTCACGGCATCTCAGGGATTTTGATAAATTATGTTTTTATTTTTATTTAGTTCAAAATATTTGTTTTATTTCTCTTGAAATTTCCCCTTTATTTGTAATCTAAGTGTGTGTTGCTTAATCTCCAAGTCTTTTGCTCCATCAGCTCCTGCTGATACTGTGTTCTCGTTCTCTCTCTCTCTCTCTCTCTCGGTTTCATAGTTACTGTTTGCCCTGTGACCTCAATTCTCTGATGGCGTTAAGAAAAATCATTGATTTTCATTTTTTTCAACTTATTTCTTGCTGTGAGAATAGGAATGTTGAATTTTCAGCTCTTTACAATGTTGAAGTTGAAACCAGATGTCTGCTTTTTGGCTTTGTATTAAAAGTCATTCTTGTCTCAAGGGCCTGAACTTGTACCCCCTTTAATTTCATTGATTTTAATTATGATAATTTGCAATTATTAACATAAATGAGTATGAGTTTGCTGGAGGGCTGTGTACTGTTGTTATGGTTGTTAGCATATTATCCTACAATTGGTTTTAGATTGGAATTGAAACTATGATGACCTGTTAAGCTATTTACATTACCATAGACAAGAACATTATTGTGTGTTTCTCAAACAATATGAGTTAGTACATTTTAGAAATAAGTTTAATTAACATTAGACTTTTTTACCTTAAGAGTGCATCTATAATTTAAATATATGAAATTTCATGCTTGAGAGTAATTTCAAACTATATTTAAAAGTATATTGGTCGCTTGACATTTGGAAATTCTGACTATCATAGTATTTGGCATATATTGGGAATTTTGTTTTGATAAAATAGTCTAATATGTGTAAAATTTTAATGATAACCAAAGCCTTTGGAGGGCCAAGAAAAAAGAAAGGGTATTTTCTAAAGAACCGCAGGTCAGTCAAATGTTAGTTGGTGTTTGCAAAAACTCAGTTTTATGGAAAAATATATTTGAAAAATGCTTAATTGATTTATAAGATTTGTTTACCACAGAACTTTTTCAAGCCTCATTGAACATATGTACACTCTGAATCTCTGAGAATGAGAATCCTCTTTCATTGGAATTACTATTAAGTGTTTTAGAGAACAGAGATTGGAAAATTCAGATAGAATATGTTAAGATTCATTAATTACTTTTTTTTTTTTTTGGTAGAAAGTCCTTAGTTGGTGACCGGATCCCTGCAATGATGGAATGCCACATTGCTATGGCAACATAGAAAGCAAGGTGCTTCCAACAAGTTCTTTTCATGTAGAAGAACTTGTCACAAGGTTTCTCAAACTAATTTTTTCTAAAGTAGAAAATATGCTTAGAAAATATCTCTGAAAGGAACACATTTAAATTTCATTGAACAAAAGTACATTAGTTTAAAACTGCATTGTTGGCAGAACAGATTATTAAAATTGTACAAATTATTCATTACCATAATTTCATATAATAATACAAGGTCTTGGGTATACTGTTTGGAAATAACTTAGAAAGGTTATGTTGATGACATTCTTTCAAGTTTTTTCTGAAATGTCTTTGATGTGCAAAAAAGGAAGTACTTGTATTAATTTCTTAATAAGCATATAAGAAGGAAAGCCAGTTGACTGAAGTGGGAAATTTCAGTGTCATACAGATATTTAGAGTCTCTAAACACAATTAATTAGGAAGGCATAAAGCAGCAAAATAAAGAAGTATGAAGATAATAAGATAAGAAGTTTAAATGCCAACAATCTTTTTCTCTGAATCACTCTTCAAAAAGAAGATGTATATGTATGTACAAAAAAGTTGAAAAGTGATGTTCAGTGTTTTCCCCAACTTGTATTTTAAAATTCTTATTAGGGGTAGCTTTGCATATAAACAAATATCTGCCTATTAGTAAGCAATGTGTCCTGCCCCTAAAAACAAACAAATAAAAACAACTATGCAATAAGATTATTTTTGTGACATACAAAATATTCCTCATTAATTCAAGAGAGTATTAATCATATACTTTACCATTATTTCAATAAATAATTATTGTGTAATTGCTCTTTCCAAGACTGCAGCATATGTACAGGAGGAAGGAAGAAATACAAAGATGATCAAAATATACCTAAGTTTCAAAGAACCTAAAATCTGGTAATAAAATTTAGAAGGGATAGATTAAAAACAGGTTAAAAAAGAGAACATAAATGGGGTGAAGGTCTTGGAGCTATGAAGCTCACAACAGAATAGGGTTTACCTTTGTAAAGAAGAAAACAAAGAAAATAGCTAAAAATGTCGCCACTTCTTCAGATAAAGAAGAGACCTGGTGCTCACATTCAATTGTCAAATTTCCCTATGAAGTATGACAGTTGAATACAAAAGTAGAGAAGATGATATCAACCAATGAGAAAATTTCCAATTTCTTACAGAGCCATGAAATACTCATAATAAACATATTAATTTGTGAGTGTCATTGAGATTATAGTTGAATAACATGAATATGTCATGGGTCAAGTCAATAAAATTATTTCTCCATCTTACTTAAGACTCATAAAGAGGGAATGGGCAAAGAGTGTGGTTTGGTTCATGTAGATTAGAGATTGGCAAGAAGTTTAAGAAAGAGAGTGCATTTAGAGTGCTCTTTAACAATTATTGATTTAATACCTATTGTGTTTCAGGAACTGTGGGTGGGAGATAAGAAAAGATGCATCCCTGCTTCCCATGAATTTAAGGTCTATTAAGGATAAGATGTATAAGCAAGATGATTACAATACAAAAATTGTGTGCAAGGTCAAGTCTCCATGGACATGGAAGCGTATCTCAGTAGGATAATATGAGTATTTCTTCTCTTTAAGCCTTAACGTACAGAAGCTTGGGTAACTGTGTGGCCTTCATTTGAGGGTGCTACAAAAAGCAAGATATTCTTGAAGTTCTGTTGATCATGATACTCTTTC
>NW_006287547.1:3424895-3427180 GCF_000327345.1 Myotis davidii
CATTCTAATTAAGGCTCAGCTCCTAAATATATTTGATGTGTATGATAGATGAGAGTTATATTGGTATCATTCAATACAGCACAGGTAGAAAAATGCTTCAGATTCTAGTATTAGTAAAACAATCTTTCTAAGACATAATTAGACCAATTAGACCACATCACTTGGCACTGAGTCTCCAAGGGAGCTGACCTAATGAGTGATTAAGTACTCCAGAGCCCATCTTATGTTGATATTCAACCTGACCCCTCTAGAGTTCTACCATAAAAACCAATGAACCAAAAATAAATCCTGTTCCCTTAATATAATATTTCACCCATGTCTATTATAATGTTGAGTGCCCAGCATATCACATCATCTGAAAGAAGGTCTTTCTCCCGGAATTCCATGCAAATTTACTGAGAGTTATTCTAGTTAGACTGACCTAGCTCAAATGCTTGACCTTGAACCAACCCTCCTAGCCTCGGTGATATATAGTGCTGATGGCTTGTAGTAGGCCATGTGTTTACCTTTCCAGTCAGATACTAGACTCATTCCAGGAATTCCATGAAGCCAACTGTTGGAGCTGATTGGAAAGAAGAAACTGGATTTGGGGGAGGGTATTCGTATTCTCTATCAGGATGCTTAAATAGACCTTGTGGTTTAAGAATTTCCTGGAAGGAAATTTTTCTTCTGGTTTTGTAAGAGGTGAGAAATAGCAAACAATTCATTTGTATTCTCTTTTTTTAAAAAGTAAAATAGTGCCTGATTTGAAGTAGATAATAGGAGTAGTTTTATTACAAAATTTTTTTCCTTCTGATATAAGCATTGCTTTATTAAATACCTCTTGTACTGTGTCATACATCATTAAATATTTGAAGGCTGAACTTTGCATTTTGCCGTAGAAATTAGATTTGGCTTAAAATAGAGTCTTTTATGGGATCCTTTCTTTGCTTATGGCAGGAGATAAATGAAAGAGGGAGGGGAGACACAGGAAAGCTGGGTGTTGGGATAGTTTGTACTCTAAACAAATCCCTGAAAAACAAAGAGAGGTTATTTTATAATATTTACTAGGCTAGAGGCTCAGTGCATGGGTGGAGTCCCTCGGCCTGGCTGGTGATCAAGGCCTATTGGGGGGCTGGCTGGCAGGGGGAAGGGACCACAGGAGGTTGGCCAGCTGGGGAGGGGGAGGAGCCATGGGTGGTTGGCTGGCCGCAGGAGGTTGGCTGTGGGAGCACACTGACCACCAGGAGGTAGCTCCTGCATTGAGCGCCTGCCCCCTGGTGGTCAGGGCACGTCATAGTGACTGGTCAACCATTCAGTGGTAGCATTTGCTTAGGCCCGTGGTCGGCAAACCTTGGCTGGCGAGCCACATGCGGCTCTTTGGCCCCTTGAGTGTGGTTCTTCCACAAAATACCACATGGAGGCGCATACGTACAGTGCGATTGAAACTTCGTGGTCCATGTGCGGAAGCCAATATTTTGTGGAAGAGCCACACTCAAGGGGCCAAAGAGCCACAGGTGGCTTGCGAGCCATGGTTTGCCGAGCCACAGCTTGCCGACCACTGGCTTAGGCTTTTATATATATAGATTTAGATTTTTGAGTTCTACAATTGTGTGTTGACTTTATTCTAGATTAATTTGTCAAACTCAAGAGTTTTTTCAAAATCCTGTCAGATTAAGTAAACATATTTTTAAATAACAAAGATTATTCACTTATTATACTTAATGTTTAGTCAAGTATTGGTCAGGATTTTATTGAATAAAGGCTGATATAAATTTAAAATAGGTTAATTTTATTTTCAACACCATGTGACTTGTAAAGCATAATTAGAAAATATATTTATGGGTGTCAAAGAACCATTAAACCATCTGCATGTTGTTTAGGAAAGAATGATTACAGTTTATGTGGAACCATGGCACCATAAAATTCCGATGTCAACTTTAGAGTTTTCAAATTAAAGAGGCAATATTAGCATATTTATTAAAAAGGAGGTAATTAAGCTTAGAAAATATTTACCTCATAGCTTCTGAAACAGAATATAATGAGGCAAATATCTATAATCTGTTGATAATGCTATTTAGTTGTATTTCCAATCGACACACCAACGCAATGTTGTTAAATTTTGAGAGAATTTATTCAGGGATATGTTTTGGATGTGTTTAGTCCAACAATCCAAGATTTTCCATAATGAAACTGCTTAGAGAAAGCCAGAAGATAACACAATCCTTCTCCTTTTTAAGCATCTCAATTAATTATTTTCTAATTTAATTTCTTGCTATTCTTTCAATATCTTGTTGATATTGAGA
>NW_006287547.1:3427263-3430919 GCF_000327345.1 Myotis davidii
CACAGGGGTCGCCTAAGACCATCGGAAAACACATATATAATTACATATTGTTTTGTCATTAATCACTATGCTTTAATTATGTTTAATTTATAACAATGAAAATACATCCTGCATATCAGATATTTACATTATGATTTATAAAAGAAGCAAAATTACAGTTATGAAGTAGCAACGAAAATAATTTTATGGTTGAGGGTCACCGCAACATGAGGAACTGTATTAAAGGGTCGCGGCATTAGGAAGGTTGAGAACCACTGTTCTAGATGATGAGAATATGAGTAGCTTTCATTTTCTTTTTTACTTTGCATCTATTTTATTTATTTTCTTATATTCCTACAATGTTCATTTGTTTTTTTTTTAACAAAAAAAGTTTAGAAACCTGGAAGTCTGCTTGCCATAAATACATAATTTATAGAATTTCCTTCAATAATTTATTTTGCAATTTATATGTATTATTTTATTGGTGCAAAGAGAAAACTAGAGGAAAGGATTAGTTGGTCCACAATAGTCATTTTAAACACATTCAAGACCAGCAGGATAGAAACATAATAGGAAAGACAGAAGGTAGCATATTTCCTTTAGCAATTCTCTTAACTACTCTAGGTTAGATCTTTTGGATGTAGCCAGCATTGGTAACAGTTAATACATTATCTCTCACGAATATCAAATTATTTAAGATTGGCCTTTAAAATATTATTTGAGGAAGCAGACTCATAGTTGATGTATTGGCCCAATGTTTACTGTAACACATTAAGAACAAATTTCCTAGCCCTAGCCGGTTTGGCTCACTGGATAGAGCGTCGGCCTGGGGACTGAAGAGTCCCAGGTTCGATTCCGGTCAAGGGCATGTACCTTGGTTGCAGGCACATCCCCAGTAGGGGGTGTGCAGGAGGCAGCTGATCGATGCTTCTCTCTCATCGATGTTTCTAACTCTCTATTCCTCTCCCTTCCTCTCTGTAAAAAATCAATAAAATATATTTAAAAAAAAACAACAAATTTCCTAAACCTCTTGACCTCAATGACTTTTACAATTTCCCCTCACACATATATCCAAGTTGAGATCCAGATTTCAGTTGGTTAATCAGCTGTTCTGTCCAGTTAACAGTGGTTATTAGCTGCATATATCTTTGTAATTTTGCAGTACATCACAAAATTGGGAAATAATCTATTCAATTTTGAGTTCAACACATTCCCAGGACAGTCTCCACAAGGTGACATTAACTGAGTGAATTAATCACTCTAAAAATATGTAGGTAAAAATATGTAGGTTTGTTCATTACTTTTAATGAGTAGCCTAAAATGAGTTGTACTCAGATTCCAACTAACATTTTTTGACCCTGAGAAGGAAGGTGCCTACCAAGAAAGGCTCCAAGTGGCTAACGAGGCTCAAATTTACAAATAGAGCCTAACAACCATTGCTGAACAGGGGCTGCTCATGCAAGCTGTGCTTCCGGGAGAAGCCTGCATTGAACTGCCTGCTTGCCCAGTTTTCCTGCCATCTGAGCCAACCCTTATGAAGGAGTTCCTGGAATCATATTGTAACCAATAGGATTGAGACTTTCCTATCCAGTTGGAGTTGTGCAGCTATATCCTCATTAGCAACTTTACTGACCAATGAGAGCAGCTTCATTCTGACCAATCAGGACAGTGCTTTTGGGGCCAGTCTGAGAATTTGGAGTCCTCATTTGCATGAGGATGGGCCAATCAGGGACCAGGGGAGGAGACTTATCTATATAGTAAAAGCCTAAGCGACCGTTACAATGGAACAACTAGAATGACTGGTCGCTATGATATACACTGACCACCAGGGAGCAGCCAGGCTCACAGCTGGCAAGTGGAGCGGTGGTGGCGGGAGCCTCTCCTGCCTCCGTGGCAGTGCTAAGGAGCAGTGAGCCGAGTGGTAAGGAGCAGTGAACAGGCAGCGGTAATGAACGAAGGGTCCTGGACTGCAAGAGGGATGTCTGACTGCAAAAGGGTGCAGGCCAGGCTGAGGGACCCCTGCCAGTGCATGAATTTCATGCACTGGGCCTCTATCTGTATATAAGTCAACTCCCCTCTGGTTCTGGAACTCCCTTTCTTTTCCATCAAAGACTGAAGACATGCAGCCACTGTGAAAACCAGTATGGTGTTTCCTCAAAAAATTAAAAATGGAACCCCCATTTGACCCAGTAATCCCACTTCTAGGAATATATCCCAAGAAATCAGAAACACAAATCAGAAAGAATATATGCACCCCTATGTTTATAGCAGCACAATAGCTAAGATTTGGAAACATCTTAGGTGCCCATCTGTAGGTGAGTGGATTAAAAAAACTATGGTACTTCTACACAATGGAATACTATGCTGCTGTAAAAAAAAGAAGGAACTCTTACCATTTGCAACAGCATGGATGGAACTGGAGAGCATTATGCTAAGCGAAATAAGCCAATCAGAGGAAGATAAATATCACATGATCTCACTCATTTGTGGAATATAATGAATAACATAAACTGATGAACAAAAATAGATCCAGAGACATAGAAGCATTGATGAGACCATCAAACCTCAGAGGGAAGGCAGCGGGCAGTGGAAGGGGTGGTGGTAAGAGATCAACCAAAGGACTTGTATGCATGCATGTGAGCATAACCAATGGACATGGACAGTAGCGCGGTGAGGGCATGTGTTGGGAGGGCGAGAGCAGCTGGGGAGAGGTCAATGGGGGGAAAAGGAGACATATGTAATACTTTCAACAATAAAGAATTTAAATAAATATAAAAAGACTGAAGATAGAATTTTTTCAGCTGGAGCTGACACACTGATGTCTTGCTGGGCCAGAGCAGAGCAGGTGGTAGGGACTTGAGTGGACCAGAGCAGAGAGGTTCGCTTCACAGCCATGCTGTCCCAGCCCTGCTGTCACATAATTGAGCTGGAACACCATGGAGCTGTTCCACACCTGTGCTCCATCACAATTAAACTGCCTGAAGAAAGTTTCCTCCTTTCCCACACCCCAAATTGGGGATTCCCATTGGCATTGAATTGTTTCCAATGACCGTCGGTTGACACATTTAAAGCATTGTCTAGACCAGTGATGGCGAACCTTTTGAGCTCGGCGTGTCAGCATTTTGAAAAACCCTAACTTAACTCTGGTGCTGTATCACATATAGAAATTTTTTGATATTTGCAACCATAGTAAAACAAAGACTCATATTTTTGATACTTATTTTATATATTTAAGTGCCATTTAACAAAGAAAAATCAATCAAAAAAATGAGTTCGCGCGGCACCTGGACCACTGCCCTAGACTATGCTAACTTACTAGTTGACTATTTAGAAACATAACTGTTTTTTGGAATAAAAGTTAACCAGGGCATGACCAGTGCTTTCCATCCTTTTAGCTACTTTTATTTTCCCACTTTTGACAGAAACATGGGTTAAGGAAATGTTATGTTTTAAAATTGTAATATGAAAAAATATAGAAGGGCAATGATAGCCACTGCTGTCAAAATGCTTTAGTGTGAGGAATAAAACAGGGAGTGGTGAGACTGTGCATTCAGCAAGGATGAAATGTTTTTTTCTGTAGGGAGGAGCCAATTGTCAATTCTAGTCAATTCTTGCCAAGAAGGAAACTAGGCCCAAAAGTGTCATATAATCTAATTCTATAGAAGAAACTATAAATG
>NW_006287547.1:3430947-3487519 GCF_000327345.1 Myotis davidii
TAAATGTAAGATTTTGTTAAACCTCTAATTTTTATAGATTAGAAAAGTATACTTAAAAGGTTTTGTGTTCCGTTGTGTTTTTGGTTTATTGTGACTTTGTGACATTAAGAAGCATCACTGTGAATTCAGAAAGGAAATGTTATGTTTTAAAATTGTAATATGAAAAAATATAGAAGGGCAATGATAGCCACTGCTGTCAAAATGCTTTAGTGTGAGGAATAAAACAGGGAGTGGTGAGACTGTGCATTCAGCAAGGATGAAATGTTTTTTTCTGTAGGGAGGAGCCAATTGTCAATTCTAGTCAATTCTTGCCAAGAAGGAAACTAGGCCCAAAAGTGTCATATGATCTAATTCTATAGAAGAAACTATAAATGTAAGATTTTGTTAAACCTCTAATTTTTATAGATTAGAAAAGTATACTTAAAAGGTTTTGTGTTCCGTTGTGTTTTTGGTTTATTGTGACTTTGTGACATTAAGAAGCATCACTGTGAATTCAGAATAAAAGAGAAAACATGTCTCACCTTTGAGTCACCACTTTGCAATCTCTAATGCTGTATTATCTTCATTATCACCAGAATCTGGTCTGCTTGCTCAAGTACCCCCTTACATGTGAATGGTGAGGACGGGACTCAATATTTGCTTCTGTTACTTTCACCACCATTATGTTCATGGAAGATACCCACTACCCCTTCTGATAAGTCTTTTTTTTTAATGTTTTAATATAATCAAAATTATGATCAAGTCTTTAGAGCTAGGAAGCTATTTTGTCTACACTGCAAAGGGCTGACAAATTCATTCAATAAATGCTTATTTGATAATTTATTTTTATAATTGCATACAGCTCGATAACTTAATGTACATTGTGAAATTATTACCACAATAAGTTAATTAACCTATCACTTGACATTGTTACTATAATTTAATGCTTAGGAAATAAACTTGTTTGTAAATTTTCAGAGATTACATAATTGTTCCCTCTAGTGCTTAACCATAGGCCAGACGCAGGAAACGTAAGTGCCCACACTTACTTTTTAGTACAGATCTACAGGTTTAACTCCTAGTGGTTGAAGCATCTTATCTCTGCCACTCATAGTTTTCACTTCCAACATTCCTCCTGTGATAAAATTGAGGAAAAGGGTGTACAATTAGTTTTTGGATATTCATTTAATGGGTTCCATGATGATATAAGAGACCCTTAAAACAAATAAAAACGTTTTTAAAATTTATTTCAGAAAGGAAGGGAGAAAGAGAGAGAGAGATAGAAACATCAATGATGAGAGAGCATCATTGATCAGCTGCCTCCTGTACAGGGTCCCCCTTCCCAACCCCCCCCAACACACACACAAGGGGGATTGAGCCTGCAACGCAGGTATGTGCCCTGCCAAGGAATCAAACCATGACCTCCCGGTTCATAGGTCTATGCTCAACCACCGAGACATGCCTTGAGTGTCTGGCTATAAAAATATTTTTTATGACCACATTTACTAATAGAGTGCTCAAGCCAGACCACCCAATTGCACATCTCCCAGCTGGATAGTCAGTTACTTAAGATTGTCTAAGGAGTGTATTTAATTTTAATTAGAAAATTCTTTGATTTGAAAATTTTTCATCTAGAAAAATCTCAGGTTACCTTATGATTTTCCCAATAAAAATTGTTAAAAGTTAGAAGAAATCTGTGTGTTTGTCCTTAGATTTCAAAACTCAGCGGCAATTCTTCCAGTGTCTGTCAGCCTTACCTGCAGCTGTAACTGTGGCAAAAGCTGCCACATCACAGCCCAGTCATGAACATAAAAGGAAATGGCCAAGGATAGTGCTCCCCAAAAGAACCTCAATTTAGAAAGAACGTGATCTATAAAGAATAGATTATACACTATAATCAAGGTAATACTTTTGAAGCACTTTGCTGTTTTAAATGATTAAAGTTTAAATAACGATCGACAAATATATTCAGTAGTTCCGTATATAAAATATGCATCATTTGAGAACAAAGATGTTCTTCTTTTACTGTGTGGAGATCCATTAAATATAAAAACCTCAGATCAGATTTTCACAATGTTAAGTTGTTAGTGGTTCCCCCATGCACCCCCCGCACACACCCATGGTAGTAAGCAAGAACACATCAGACCTCTGACATCTGAAATTTGAAGTAGTTGGATTCAGTGATCACGAAAGGTGATTAAACTGTTCCTGTGAATTGCTTCTTTTCCTCAGAGTGTTTAAATGTTTAACTATGAGCTCTGGTTTACAGTGACTCCATTTCACAAGATAAATCGTTTTTGAAGGAGAGCTACTGTGTGCTTCTTTGGAGTTGACTTTTAGACCTGTTCCTACTTCATTGACTCTTATGGCATTTTTGGACACAGCGTTGGGACGTTCCATGAAGGGAAAGGAGGTTGGCCTGAAGTGGTCTCTGAAGCCCTTCTAGATGTAGAAAGACTGGTGAGATTCCCGGTGTTAGGAAAACCCTGGCTTGCTAGCAGCTGATTACCCTCCACCCCCCAGTTAATAGCAATCCCCATCTCTTTCTTGCATATGGTTTCTTATCTTATACTCACAGAAAGAGGAGATACAGTTTTTTTGGAATGAAGGCCCCAGGCTGCATTTTTAGTGTTTGGAATCCTAGGCTTGCTTTAAAGTCATCATGGGTTCCAAGTGACCAAGCATCAGCAAGGTTAGTGTTGCCTTTAGAGAGCAGACCCAGGTCAGGGATGCAGCCCCCCAAAATAGAGAATTTCCAATGGTACGGTAGGCATGAATGTCTTCCATCATTTTCATTTATTTGTGGATCATTTATTGAATAAAAGCTTTGAACAACTTCTGGTGCTTGACAAAAAGGATGCAGACTCACAAAGTTAGAAAAAACTACCTTCGCAGGTCCAATTCAGAAGTAAATTTTAGACCTTTGAAAGAAAGTGGCTACTACTACATATTTTGGAAATCAGACTTTAAAATAATCAGTTGCAATAAGAGGGATTTAAGGTTGAAAAATAGAGTTTTACATTTAAAAAATCGTGTAGGAAAATTGTAGAAGCTGCATTTTAGGAAGCCTTTAAATTTAGATTGTATTCTGGGTTTTAAAGCTGATCTTACCTCTAGCAGTATGTGACCTTGCAAGCACTTTGATGAGTTAGATTTTTTTGCAATGTTTTAAATACATGTACTCAGAAGTCAGTATCCAGATGAATCATCTATTTTTTAAGTTGTTAGATCATTTTTGTTCCTGCTTTGGTTTCATACATTTTAAAAAGGCATACACATTTGTTGGGATATACCATTTTCTCCTTCTTAGTTACTTGTTCTGGAGAATTTATAGAAAGGCCGCTAAGAGGAATTATAAGAAGTTAATGAAAAAATTAATTAAACATAAACAAACAAAGATGATAGTAAATCATAGTGTTCCAATCAACCTACATCTAAATCCATTAAGTTCCATGAATAGAAATAGCTTGAGTATGCAGTCAAAAAAAATACAAATGTCCTGGAAAATCCAAGAGGAGCTAATTTGTTGTTAGAGTGGTTGTCTAGAACCTTTGAGTGATAGGCTGATGGGAATAATATATTATACATGTGATTGAAGCCAAATTATTGAGTAGAGCAATCTGTAGGTTTATTTTAATTGGTTATTTCAGTATGGGATTCTTACTTATATTCTGTTTGATTATCATACAAATTTCCGGAATGTTGAAAAATTAGGGATAAAAGTAAAGATGGCAGAAGGGGAAGTGCTTCTTGAGGCACGCACAACAGGAGCCGAGATGGTGGCCTCAGAGGCCTGTCAATCTTGTCTGGAGAAAGAGTGGATAGGTTAGAAGGCAGGCCCAGCAGGAGCTCAAGAAAGCTTGGGAAATCGATTGGTTGTTTTGAAAAAGTGCCTCCTCCTTCCCAACCCGGAGATAATATATAATCCCAGATAACAAAGCCCTTTTCTCTCTGGCTCAGTAACATGGTGCGCTCTCCCCATTCATTGGCATGTTCTCTCCATGGCAGCCATGCAGGGCTCCAAGCAGACCATGCAGGCTCCAAAGGACTAAGCTTTAATCTGGACACTGACCTTTGTTTGGCCTTGATGAAGACAGATTGGATTTTTCCCACGGTGAGACGGACAGAAATGGACATTGGGAACCCAGGGGCAGCCACTCTAATAAATCTTGCCACATCACAATCTCCCATAGGTGGGTCCATGGGATGCTGTCCTAGTGATTTTATGAAAGAACATGATTTTCACCAGCAGCACTGAGACGCAATACACCACCTAGTTAGAGTGTACCAAGAATACATCATAGTCATCAAGCAAAGAGATGACTTTGATGTATTCTGGGCTAAATTAACTCGGGAGTAGGTACTGAATATCTGAATATTAATAAAACTCTACCAGGAAATGATGTGAATCCTCACTTGATAACCATTATGCTAGAAGATGCTAGATACAAATTAAAGAGGTAAAGTTGCATAAACATTACCATTTTTAAAATATCTGAAATTATGGCCAGTAACACTACACTGGTGTTGTCTACTATCAGGCAAAGCGACACCAGGACCCTAATAAATAGAAACATTAACAGCTGGGGCCCTGGCAAATCTCTAGAGGCTTTCCATACAGCATCTAATTTCTGAAAAATGTGTAACATTTTGCCCATATAAATTTAAACTAAAGAAGCTAAATATTTCTTCTCATTTATCAATGCTTCCTAGATGATTCCCTAGTTGTAACATATCAATTAGACCTAATTACCTAGCATCTTTCTTTTTAGAAGGTAAAAAAAAAAACCCTTTGTAGTTCCCCCAGGAACCCTTTAGGAATAAAGTTAAAGGCAATTTTGGATGCAAAATATATAATTTAGGATTCAGTTTTAGGAAGGTGAACACTTTCATTAACAGACCCAAAATATACATAGTCTTATATAAGCTTGTATATATTCTTAATGCTGAAGACAGAGCTTTTTTTATTAAACTAACAATAGTAAACTAATTCATTTGTCAAAGATTTACCCAAATTACATGAGCTTGAATTTTTAAATGATTTGAATTAGTTTCTAAGCAATTTTTAAGGACATTTTTGCAAATTTTAGGAATATTTTACTTATGTAAGTACCTATTTATTTTAAGCCAATCATAATAGAGCTATTTTAAATTTAAGAGATTTTATAATCTTATTTGGTAATTCCACCAGAAGTTGAAACATATTACACACTTGCCAAATAAACATCTAGGGCTGGGCAAAAGTAGGCTTACAGTTGTTCATTTGGAAATAGACATGCAGGTTAAATACATAATAATACAAGAATAAACTCGGTCCTTTTGTGTACTTACAACTGTAAACCTACTTTTGCTCATTCCTGCATATACAGCCACAGGCAGAGTTTGTGGCTTTAATTATAAAATGTTATTCCTGAGTTAAGTGTAGACGGAATTATAAAACTCACTCTTTCATATCAAAGAGTAGTTCTCTTTCCAGTAGGTATGAATTCTAATTGGACTTGAGCTCAAAATATCCAAGTAGACAAACAGAGAAGATGAGCAAACCAGATTCCCTCTTGTCTTTCACCTAATAGAAACAAGATGTGTATGTGCCATTAATCCATTTACAGAGGTTGCCAAGTGGTCAGACTATAAAACCAAAAGAAACCACCACCCGAAATCAGTTCAGTACTTAAAAGGCATGAGGATCCTTGTTATGCTATAGAGGGACAAGAGACTAGCCTAGGCAGGAAAAAGACTCAAACTTACTGTTGGATTCCCTGGATCAAAATCCAAGAATGAATCACATTACCTGGGAGTAAATGTGGGTCCAAAGTTGAGGCCCAATCCTTTCTGAATCATGTCACCAAACTGTCTACTGATGTAAGAAATGTGCAAACCTGTGGAGAATTTTTATAAGAATTGATTTGAGACAAATGCTCTAGAGAATAACAATTTTCAGCTTCTTTTGTGCCTTTGAAATGAAGGAGGAAACTACAGAAGATTACAGGATAGTTAAGATTATGTGCTCTCTTAGGGGGTCTGAAAGAGGGCATTTCAAAGGTCTGTTAACCTAAATGCACAGACAATGGACAAGGCTTGCTTAAGGCAAAGATAAACCTTTTAGTAAAGAAGTTGTGTGACTAGGGCTTGACTGCCCACCATGATCTGTTAGGAATTCATGATCAGATCATGATCACTTTCCATAGAATCCCTTTCCTCCCACATATCAAAGGCAAAATGCACTGTACAGTTAAGACACAGGTCTTATTCAGGTTATTATAGTGGCAACATAAACGAAAATGCTGGAACCAAGGCCTTAGATGTAGACAACTGGTATTTTGTTTCCAGTTCTCCTACTTAGAAAAACTGTGAATTTGTCTGGGCAAGGGACTGAAACATAAGCATTAATCTCCCTATCTTTAAAATGAATAGGACACAATATCTAACTCATAGTGTTGTTGGGAGAATTAATGTGATTATATATAGTGTTTATTAAAGGGTCAGGAAGATAGTTAAATGTTAAATTAATATTATGTGTTGATAATTGATTAATCACTCCAATGAAATTTTAGTTGGGTAAGAAAAAGATAATGATGTATGTTATGCTGAATGACCTTCCAGTTTTAATAATTATCACTTTTCATGAGTCCTGAAAATATAATGGAAGAAATGTGTGTGTGTTTTTTTTGTTGTTGTTTTGCCTTTTACCGTCCTTCACTTACAATAAAGCTCCTGATGATGAAGTTCAGCTACTGAGATAAATGCAATTTATTTATTATACTTGAAACCTGGAAGATCCCAAGTATACATTTGCAATACTAGCCAAATTGCCAAGACCCTGCTAAGATTAGAAACTAGCAAGGTAGAGGACTAATTATCTGATGGGAGTCATAAAGTAGAGACTAGAACATTCTGGAACTTGATCAACCACACAGGGGCGCTGATGCAGAGCTTTCCACGAGGGCCCCATGTGTGAGGTATCAGTATTTCTTGCCAAAGATGGAAGTTAGAATGATAATGTAATTTTTTAATAAAGTTAAAAACATGAATTTTATGCAAAGATAAATAAATGTGTCACAGATGTAATCAACCCATGAGTTAATGAAGGAAGCATCAAATTAAGTCCTGTTGAGAATCTCTTACAGAGATTTACATTCTCTACTGGACAAAATTCATTTGCATTGCTTTGAACCAGAATCATTTGCATTGCTACCAGTTTTCTGTAACTTAACTTCTGTCTGTATAATGTTATAAAAATAGCTCAGTCAATACCAAGCCTCATCGAACATTCCCAGCCCCATTGCCCTGCAGGGTCAGAACCAGACAGTGTACTAAACTTGTTGAATCATCTATTTTGCCCATTTTGACGTCTTGGATGACTTTCCTGGTGATTCAGGACACTGAGTCAGAATGTGCGATAAGGTGTGAGGACAGAAGGCGGCTAGAGTCTCACAATGGAATTTGAAGAGCTTATGGGTGTTTCAGAAAGAACTTTAGGAATGGGCAGTACTCCAGAGGTGATCCCCAAAATGCATGTTTGAAAATTTTGATGGTTGAAATTCAAGTAAAGTCAATTATTTTAGTTCATGGCATATTTGAGTTTTGGGGGGTGTGTGTGTTCAATTTAATTTTTTAAAAATATATTTTATTGATTTTTTTACAGAGAGGAAGGGAGAGGGATAGAGAGTTAGAAACATCGATGAGAGAGAAACATCCATCAGCTGCCTCCTGCACACCCCCTCCTGGGGATGTGCCCGCAACCAATGTATATGCCCTTGACTGGAATCGAACCTGGGACTCTTCAGTCCACAGGCCAACGCTCTACCCACTGAGCCAAACCGGTCAGGGCACAATTTAATTTTTTAAACATGTATTCAGTTATCAAAATGCATTGTTTTCATATGTCCTGAAAAATCCTTAAGGCACAAAGTTTTCAAAGATGCCTGAGCCCCCAATAGCAACTATTAAAACTGATTTAGTTTCTGTTGTTCTTCCCTATGGATTACCTGTTAGCCAAAATGTTGCAGTTTTCTGCTTAACTTCATTGTTTTAGACCAGTGATTTTCAACATTTTTCATCTCATGGCACACATAAACTAATTGCTAAAATTCTGTGGCCTAAATAAATAAATAAATAAATAAAAATAAAAAAATTCTGTGGCACACCAAAAATAAATTATATTTGTTGCTGATCTGACAAAAAAATAGGTATAATTTTTGGTGATTCACACCAGATGGCTGTTGTTGCATTGACTTGTCATTTTTTTATTTGACAACCTAAGGGAAAAAAGGTCAGTGCCCTGACTAAACTGTCAGGTAGTGCATGTTTTAAGAATTCCTGTGGCACACTGGTTGAAAATTGCTGTGTTAGACAACTGAACAAAAGGAAAAAGCCTAATACATTTAAAAAGAGCTGACTTGTATTTCAAAGATATGATATTAGGAAGAAGAGTCACAAAGAGTCATCCATAACTCTCACACAAGATTGAAGTGTTTAAACGGATACCTTCGCTTTTAATTTTAGAAATTGAAAAACAAATGAAAACTCCATTGAAAACTGCTGAGTTGTTTGTGAATAAATAAGCTCATCTAAATATAAAGTAATGCAAGGCTGACTTTCAAAGGTGAGAACAAAATCATGTGGTGGTTTTTCTATTTTACAGGAAGGCAACGTTAGGCCTAGGGATTGTAAGGGGAGATAAAGAACCCCATAAAATTCAGAACGAGATTCTCTCCTGGATGAACAGCGGTAAAGTCAGATTTACTGTGTGTTCAGGTGCACATTGTGAAATCCATTGTTTCTCTCTTTTTATTTATGTTTCCAGTAATATATTTTAATAGAGAAGCAACAGGGAAAATAATTAATTGGAATATGGAAAAATGGAAGAAGAGAATGAAGAAAACCATCACATTAATCATTATCAGACCAGCTTACATTTCTTTTTTTCAAAAAAAAAATCTTTTTATTGGGGGGGGTTATTATATGTTTCCCAGCTTTATTGATATGTAACTGACATTTAATATGGTGTAAATTTAAGGCATACAATGTGGTGATTTGATACATTTCCCTAATGTAGAATAATTATCACAGGAGGGTTAGTTAACACCTTAATCACCTCACATAATTACCATTTCTTTTTTTGCAATGAGAGAATTTAAGATTTACTCTCAACAAGTTTCAAGTATATCATACAGTATTGTTAACTATAGCCACCATACTAAATATTAGTTCCCCAGAACATATTCATCTTCTAAATGAAAGTTTATACCCTTTGACTAACATCATTTCCACAGCTGTTAGCCCTGGCAACCACCATTCTATTCTCTTTTTCTATGAGTTTGGCTATTTTAGATTCCAAATATAAATGATATAATACAGTATGTATTTGTTTTTGTCTGCCATATACCACTGAGCATTGTGCCTTTAAGGTCCTATTCTGGTTATTTCTTGTATTTTGGTCCTTCGTATGTCCCTTACTTCCTTAGGAGCTTAATGCTGATTGCATTTTTCAAATTTTTATTGATTTGAGAGAGAGAGAGAGGGATTTGTTGTTTCATTTATTTATGCATTCACTGGTTGATGGTTGTATGTTCCCTGAACAGGAATTGAACCCATAAATTTGGAGATTCAGGATGTCAGTCTAACCAACTGAGCTACCTACCCAGGGCAATGATGGTTGCATTTTATGCAGTGTTTCTAGCTAATCTCTAGTATTAGGATTTTCATTGTCAGAAATGGAACGCTCAGTGATTATCTTTCAATCCTTATCTTAGTCTCTACAAAGCAATGCTAGATACAGTTGACTTTCTTCTAAAAACAAAGAAGAAAAAAATCTTCTCTCTTTATTTCCGAGATAGCACACTATCCTGATTTCTTCCCACTTACCTGACTTCTCAATTTCACTTTTCTTTACTGGCTCTGTCTTCTCTACCAGATTTAACATTTGCCTCCTCTCTCTTTAATCCAGACACATTTCTTAGTTTATCTCATTTGCTAGCAAGGTTTTATATACCATCTAGATGTAACTGCCTTCACATTTTTTTTTTCTACTCCTGATCTCTCTCTATAGTCCACAGACATATAGATTGAATTCTTCTTGACATTTCCATTCAGAGGTCTAAAAGACATTTCTTAACCCCTTAATTTCTCTCTTACTGTTCTCTAGTATTCTCTCTCTCGGTAAGTAACGTTTCTATCAGCCCTGTTTTTTGTGTTGTAAACCAGGAGTAAAACTTGACACTTTTTTGTCTTACCTCCCACTTTAATTCATAATCATGTCCTATCATCTCTACCTCTAAGATATGTATCTCAAATCTATCCATTTTTTTCTTATCTCTACTGCCACAGTGTAGGGCCAATCCACAGTGATCCATTGGAACAGACTTCATACAGATCTTACAGCTTCCACTCTTTCTGTTTTTGTTTAATATTGAGTATATATATACATATGCAGATATGTATACACACATATGTAATTATATGTATATAATTATATATCATTTTTTTCTGAGTAAATTGTTTACATTTAAATTTTCTTATGTGCAATGATCTAATACTGTTCTTTTCTATATATTATTTCATTGCAATTTTGATTATAAGTTTTAACTATTTAATACATTTTTAAGCCTATAAATTATAGTTGTAATTTTAAATAGGACATTAATGTTTTATACATAATTAAATTTAAATATACATATGTTTAAGTAGGTATGTATGGATATATATATATACTAATAATGAAAGTCCTGTATTATGCCTTTCACCAAGACAGAGTCTTCCAAGACTTTTAAAAATGAGTTTCCTCATACACAGACAAATGCAAAAAATTTACAACCTGTGTTTTTCATTTAAAAATACATTGTAGAATTCTAAATAATTTTTTAGAATTCTCCTTTATATCCTTGGCTATAGTGTTTCTACTTTTTGTATCCATGAGGTGTGAGGAACACACAACAGGGAAAGTGGCCAATGTTTTTGTTGGGCTGGTTGAAACTATGCTTTGTTAAGTTTGATCTGGTGGTGGCTTAAACGACAGTGGGAAACAGACTGGGCAGAAAACCCTGTTAAAACATGACTGCAGGAGATACAGAGTCCAGAAGAGACAGGGTAGCAGGAGAAATAGCAGGAGGTATCCGAGGTGTTTGTTGCAATGGTTAGCGAATGTGTATGTGAGGGTGAGGAACAAATGGCGGTGTGAGAGGGAGAAGGCAGAGGCGATTTCTGATGAGGGAGCTGATATCACTAAGAGGACATTGAAGGTCTGCAGGAGGAAGAGGAGGAGGAGGAGGAGGAAGAGGAGGAAGAGAAGGAGGAGGAAGAGGAAAAGAAGATGAAAAATATGAACCAAAAAATGGCAATAGATACTTATCTATCAACAGTTGATAGATATCAAAAAGTCAAAATAAATGAACGAAGAATCTAATGAACAAAATAAACTGATGAATAAAATAGAACCAGAGGCATGGAAACATGAAACAGACTGATGAATCTCAGAGAGAAGGAGAGTAAGGGGCAGAGAAAGACATACCCTGCATTTCCTGGCTTCTCTTTCCCAGTTGAAAAGAGTAAGAGTAAGAAATGAGGTGCATCTTATAATTTGCAGTGCAATGTTCAAGTGTATGAATCATAAGTGCAGTTTCTTTAATGGACATTAAAAGTGGAAGAACTAAAAGGCACACCACCTTGCCAATTCAGTTCTTTTAAGGTATCCCCTTAAAAATACAGCTTATAAAAATATAGCTTATAAAATATAGCTTATAAAAAATCAGCTCCACTCACTGTGTTTCCTAGCATAAATGTATTTTAAAAGCCTAATGCTGAAATCACTGTGTTTAATCTACCAGTGCACAGTTTGAAAAATAGTGTGTACTATGGTGATATGAGGTCACTTAGAATTACACTTAGGGAAAATAATTTATAGCATACATACTGAAAATACTTAATATTATACTTATTTAAACATGCTTGTTAAAACAGTTTATAATTATGTGTAGTTACAGACAGGAAGAAGAAAAATATCAAAATTATTTTCTTCATGAAATCATTCAGCAACCTTATGAGACTTAATAATACTATTGCAATATGAAAAAATAGCAGAATATGGGGATCTATTAATAACTTCACACATATTTTATCCTGATTTTCTTATTTTGCATGGAGCAAATTTTCCACTGTTGTTGAAATGGAATATATGGTGAATATGTAACTACATTTTATTTTTTTTCTTTATTGATTAAGGTTTTACATATATGTATTTATCCTCCCATTGCCCCCACCCCACCCCTACTCATGCCCCCACCGCCCTGGTGTCTGTGTCCATTGGTTAGGCTTATATGCATGCATACAAGTCCTTTGGTTGATCCTTTCTCTGACTGGCTGTTGCAAATGGTAAGAGTTTTTTCTTTTTTACAGCAGCATAATATTCCATTGTGTAGATGTATCACAATTTTTTAATCCACTCATCTGTTGATGGGCACTTAGGCTGTTTCCAAATCTTAGCTATGGTAAATTGTGCTGCTATGAACATAGGGGTACATATATCTTTCTTGATTGGTGTTTCTAGTTTCTTGGGATATATTCCTAGAAGTGGGATCACTGGGTCAAATGGGAGTTCCATTTTTAGTAATTACATTTTAAATAGACATACATATACATGTGTATCATATAGAAAAATGAAAATATAATTACATCAATTTTGTAATAATGATTTGTGCCAGCAGTTACTCTGCATGGGAGAGAATTGCACATTGTGATAACCACTGATCTTGAGCCCATAAATATTGAGGTGGTGTCCTGAGGCTTTCTGATAAGAAAGGCATTCACTTTTTCATGTATCCTGTGACATATACTTTCAGTCTCCCCTCTAGATATGGAAAGTGATTACATTATCTCATTATTTCTATTCTGTTCTGTTCTCAATATGTTTTATGTACTATATCTCTTACATACTGTACAAGCTACTAGTAAATGTGACACAGCAGATTCACATTGCAAGTTAACTTTAGAATGACTCAGACATCTTATTTAACTCACAGAACTTTAGATAGTAAGGCAATGTCAATTTAAGATGAAAAGTGAAAGGAGTAAACCCTTCAGGCAGGCCAAAATGTTTTGAATTTCTACTTATTCCTTATTCGTTGCTAAGCCTCTGGTAGTTATCTGAAAAGCAGGTACTGCATTTTAAATGCCAAGGATTGTGCATTTAGAGTTTAGTCCCTTCAAAATTTGACTCTCAAAAGTTCATTCACAAATTGATAACTTACAAAACTGGATTCATAAAATGACTTGTGCGCACAATTTATCTGTGCACAATGTAAGTGATTGTTGGAGAGGAGCCTTACCTGTGTGCTGAGTTTAGAGCCCGGCCTCCATGTGAGATGGATTCCACTGTCCTTCATAAAAACAAATGGACCACTTCTCTCTCAGAAAGGGGAGGTCCGTAGACAGTTCATCTTCACTCACAGTCGTTAGCCTGTGGGGTCACTTTAAAGAAAAATTTCTCATGATCCCTCCACCTGGAAGGCAGATTCACTGTCAGCAGGGGCTTCTGGCTCCTGACCTCGGGATGTGGGCTGGAGGCACTCGCTTCAATCATCTTGCACTTCCTTGCCTGGGAGGAGAGGAAGGGCGGGGGTGGTTTCTCTGGACTAATTTCCGCTACTGATCCAAGTGACATGCTACCCCACACCCCTTACTGTTCAGGGCTGTTGATAGTATGCTTCAAAGTTGCAATTAGGTGATTAAGTATAAAGTGACTTAACATAAAGCACTTAAAACGTGAAGTTTTTTTTCTGTCAATTTTGTCCTAAGAATTTACTCCGTATCTCTTACTTCAAATAGGTATAAACCTTAACCCTCTTAAAAGAAAAACAAACCTCTTGAAAGAAAAACAAATCTTTGCTTGAATCTGTCGAGTTTCTTCCAGTGCAGCATCCCTTTGTTTCACAGCAGGATTTGTAGAGTAAGAGGGTTTTCTGTTATAGCGAAGTAGAGAGCAGCCCTGCAAGGCTTCTGAAGTCAGAGCAGTTGGGTTCAGTGCTCAGAGGCAGCTGATTGTGTGAACTTGGGCACCTTCCTTAATCTCTCTGTGTCTCAATGCTCTTATCTGCCAAACAGAGACTGTAATAGCAAGTACCTGAGAGTGGTATTTTTTTTTTTTTAGCAGCTTTTGTGAGACACATAATTAACTACATTTATTTAAAAGTAGAATTTGACCTTTTCTGATATAAGTATACATGCCAAAAGCCATCACCACCTGTCAGGGTCCACCTCCACACAAAGCTTATGTAATAACGTGTGTAGAGCACTGAGAAGAGTATTACAAATAATGAAAATATTAGTTATCGCTGTATTTATTTTTATTCCTCAAACCCCTCAGGTTCTCTTCAGTACTACTGGGTTATTATCAATGTTATCAATGACCACTGTGGCTGTGAAATAATGTGATTTCTTTTGTTCTTATTCTCCTGGTAATTTCTTCTGTATATGATATGACTATGAAAAACTCACAATGGAGTTCCTATTATGAATAACATAATTTTTGTGGAGTAAAGACCCAGGCCAATCACTGTGTCTATCAAAAATGACAGAATATTAAGCAAATTCATTAATTACTTAAAAATGTAGGTACCACCTTAGCCAGTGGTTAGAGTGTTGTCCTGCGGTCTGAAAGGTCACCAGTTTGATTGAGGTCAAGGGCACGTGCCTCAGTTGCAGGCTTGATCCACACTCAGGCATAGGCAGGAGGCAACCAATCAATGTGTCTCTCTCACATCAATGTTTCTCTCTGTGTGTCTCTCTCCATCCCTTCCACTCTCTAAATATCCATGGAAAAATATCCTTGGGTGAGGATTAACAACAACAACAACAGGAAGTTTGGGATTGTCAAGGACGGGGGCGAAAAAAGGACACATATGTAATACCCTTTGTTAATACTTTAAGCAATAAAACAATAAAAAAATTAAAATCTTATACATGCCACTGTTTAAAATTATTCCATGTATAAAGGCTCCAAATTAATCTGCAAAACAAAAAAAAAAAAGGTACCTGTTTTGTGCTAAATCCTGAGGATAAAAAGGCAAGTAGACCTAGTCCCTGCCTGCCAGAAATTCTGAAAAACAAATGAGAAAAATACATTAAAGAAAATGTCACTATGGTGTGACAACAGTGACAAGTATACATGTAAATAATGGAGAAATTCAAAGAACAAATTTTTATGCCTTGGGAGTGTCAGGAAGGCTTCACAGAAGAGTTGATATTCAGCTGATTCGTTACGGACGAGTAATAGTTCATCTGGTGGATGAGCACAGCTAGTAATTTGAATTAGTAGGAAAGTAATTAACAAAGGTATGAGTGTGTTGGGATGTGCACAGGGTTCAGTACAGCTTAAAGGACAGGACATGTGAGGGGAAGAGCCTGGCTGTGCGGCTAGAGGGCTTAGCTGTGGCCAGAATCTGATGGTCATAGAAACCATTGAAAGGATTTGGGATTTGAGTTTGTGAGTAGAAGGAAGTTATTGGAGGCTCTGAAGCAGGGATAGAGCCTGAGCAGCTTTGTATTAAAAAAAATATATGACTGATGCCAAGTGGGGAATGAACTGGGAGCTGGGGAAATAGGGTGGAGGCCGTGAGACCCATCAGGCCACTGTTTCAGTTCACTGAGCAGTCTTTCGACGAAATGAGGTTGGATTAAAGCAGAAGCAATGGGCAGACAACTGGGGCACAAGTGTACCAAAGGCAGAGGGATGATATTTGAAGAGAGAGTGAGAGGTTGAGGGCATGGGAGAAGGTGAAGACAATTTAAGATTCCCACTTGGCAACTTGAGTTGACGGTGATGTTATTCACCAAGTTATGAAATTCAGTGCTATATATAATATACAGAAATAAATCACTTTATCATGAAATACATTCACATTATTTATTACCTAAACACTGCACATTTTATTCACAGAGATAAAATTTCCTTGTTTGTGCTGCAAAATTTAAGAACACCAGTGAAATGGATTTGCTATATAATACAGCCTTCCATATTTTTCATAGAGCAAGCAATTTGAATAAATTATACCTTGGCAATATCTTCCTGACTTCCTTTCAAGATGAGGCATCATTAATACTAAAACACTGTCCTAATGGTTTATACTCTGCCGTCATCTTATTGGCAAGGCCCATCGTATAAAAATACTACAGTGTGCCAACTCCCCCTTGAACTTGCCATCTATTAAATTCAAGGCAGACCTTGTGTTTGGCTTTCATGTTTTAATCCTCTATCACTTTCCTCAAAGCCATGTAACCAGGCTCTTATGTGATACCCTCCATCTTGATACTGTTTCAGGGTTGATGAGGAAGAAAGGAAGCATCGGATCTGGACTCTGCATCCTTGGCCGTTGCTGTGTTGGCTCTAGAAAACGGATCTGAACTAATGATGGGAATGCCAGAGAGCAGACTGTGTCCTGTACTGGAAGGAAGCCTGGGTGCTAGACTTGGATTCTGCCCCTAGTTTAACATTTGACTTGGAGGAAACAATTTTACTTGCTTGATCCTCGATCAAAGGATTTAATTCCTATTGGTTTTATTTTCAACTGCTTAAACTTCTCAGGATAAAGACAAAAAGAAATTTAAGAAAGAACTAATAATTTGATACATAGGTACTTCAAACAAGTGGCTACAGTATACTACTTTTAGAATGTCTGATAAAAGCAAGGCTCTTACCTATGAAGATGACGATTCATTAGCATCCCAGACTGCTGCACAAAGGCCAACTGGAAGCTACACAGTAACAGCCATATCATTTTGATAGTGTCCAATTAGGCAAGAGCGGTAGAGCTCATCTGGGGGTAATTTGAAGCAGATGCCAGCATTAAGACACAGATGTGGGACATTTTTCAAGGGCAGCGGAACATGTGTGGTGTAGGATAGTTGATGGTTTCATCATTGTTTCTCTTTCCATGGTAAAATGCAGTATTAGCTCAGCTGATTTAGGCTCTTGAATTACCCCCAGGAGCAGGCTGTTCTCTAGGTAGATATACCTTTGGTGCCGAGGGTCATTACATTTTGATTTATTCAATCCTCATGCCCTTTTCACAATCTGATATCTCACATCCCAGATGTGGAAATCAGAATAAACTTCTGAGCATAACACCCAGAGTTGTACCACGCAAAACCAGAAACAGATGGACAACTTTGATAACCCAGGATGCTCATCTGGCAGAGCCGTGCTATCTCGCTGCTAATCCTGAGAGTGTAAGTGGATAATTTCTGAGAATCAAATGTCAATACATTTTCTTAAAGCTGGGTTTAGTAGATTTAATTGTTCGCTTTTCATAAAACCTTTGTGGTTTTCATTCCACTCAGTTTGAACAGCAAACTTGAAGTTCACAGTTTCTTTCTTGTGAATTCTCTTTAGAGGCCACACATTGGAGGTTTTATAAATCCTCCCTATATCCCTAACTCTCTTTTTCTTTGAAGAACCAAACAGAATTATGACTGCCGACCTCTGTGCCTAGGAGGTGCTGGGCTATGAATTGATAAACACAGTAAAGGTTAGTGTTGGGCAGTAGCAAAGGAAATGTAAACGTGTGCGGAACAATTGGAGATAATTTTCAAAACAGAATGCAATCTACTTAAAGTTTCCTGAGAAGTTTGGGTCATGATGGAGAGGACTGTAAGAGTTGGCTGGGTGGAGAGAGATTTTTCTGACTTGGTACATCACAGAAAAGGTGTACAGCCAGGAATTTACCTAATCTGTCAGAAAGTTCTGAATTCAAGTTAGAGTAATGGTGGAGGAGCTGAAAGAAGTTGGGGTAAAGGAAAGCAAGTAGCCTATTCAGTTAATGGAGGATGTTGGAAATCAGGCAGAGGAGAATGGACTCACAGTTTTGTAAAGAGCAGACTGGCGTATTGAGTGAAATATGGCTTGGATTCTAAGACCATATTCAACTTCCCGAATCTCTCTAAGCCTCAGTTTCCTTATCTGTAAGATGGAGACAGTGTCAAGTAGCAATGGCATGATCTGTTGTGAGAATTCAGTGTAATAATGCTTTCCAAGTTCTTGGCAGGGCCTGGCCAAGAGTAAGCACTCAGTATATGCTAGCAATGATTCTTATTGTTGTCTGGCAGCCAGAGCTGATTGCTTTGAACTGGGCAGAATGACCTTTTCCAAATTAAATGGGCTCTGATTTATTTCATGATGTTTATTGCTTTTTCCTCAAACTTTAAGGTGTTCTTTCTCTATTGAGAGGGCTCCAATGTCAATAGAATCAAGGCGATTCCTAAAGCTTCAGAAGGCCCTTTCGCTCCTTGGTGAGTGTGCGTATGTCTGATTGAAATGATCCATTGTGTTCAGACTCCTGGGAAGGCAATTGGCTATTTGGCCACAGCACTACCAAGTGAGCTCATATCCATAGTTATTACCCACTATACCCAGAATCTTAAAAAAATTATGCTTTCTTTCCAATGGGAGATGGGTTTCCTTTTTATATCTCTGCTGTTTTGCTGCTGCTGATTTTACCTTGGTAAGTTATCCTGCAGTATTTATGTTAAATCTCATCTCATTATACTAGAATGTATTAATCATCCCAAGTTTATCAATCAGCAATTCAGTCATCACTCCTGTTTAGTTATTTTTTTCCTTGCCTAGAATTATCTGCACATTTCACTAATGATGGATTGAAATCACCTGCTGGTTCACAGGGATGGTTTGTGTGGAACCCACTCCTCCACAAACCCTAAAGCTCTGTTGTCGACAATTCATGCAACTTCATTTTAGTGGACACAGTTTTCCTATGCATGGCAGGCTTTGCAAATACAACCTGTATATAATTTCTCTGTTTCTGAAAACAAAATGAATTTATTTACTCATTCATTCATTCGTTTGTTTATTCATTGCTGATTTTGAGAAAGGCACTTTGCTAGGTCATGGATATCAAATTCCTTTGCTTTAACATGAATATTTTAGCGAGAGAACAAAACCCGTGACAAGTAATTATAATGCAGTGTGGAATTACTATGAGAGGCATGAAGAATTGCTGAATTAGCTCAGAGAGGACAGAAATTACCTTTTGAGTTAAATTTTGAGTTGGGTTTGAAGACTTGAAAGGAAGAGGAAGTCATTTTCATAGTCTGTAATGGCATATATTTAATATTGAATATTTGCAATATATATGCATTTCTAATACACATACCTATCCAAACCAGCATGTCTCAGTTCTGTGCATGTGTACACACACCTTGTAGTTGAGTGAATTTTCTTCTTTTCATATATCAGGACCTATACACGATCTCATTTTAGGATATATACAAGCTAAATGACAAATTATACTGTCCAGAGCAGTAATCTCCATGTAAAACTCACACTGTTTTCAGTCATCACTTTTTCCTCATTAAAGGATCATCTTTTTGTATTTGTAACATTGCATGTGTATAGACATGCTGGGCAAGTGACTGTGCTCTCATTGTAGTTCCCTTCTTGGCACAAGGGCAGCCATATCCTGAACTTTCCCACTCTGCCCTTTGCCCCTTGGTTGGGTTGCCTTCTCAGCCTCTTCTCTCTGCTTCCCTACAGCTTTTCCATTTGGACAACCTTCTTGGATCTTCTCATGGAGCAACCTCTCATCCTTGTGTAGGAAGTAGAAACAACTGTTCTCTTTTTGTAATTTTTACAAGATGCAAAGGGAGTTAATCCTTCTGTCTATTGATCCTAGGTTCTGTTGGTACCTAAGATGTCTCTTGTCTTCATCTTAGACTTAGTTCATAGGTCCAGCAGAAATATGCACCACACAAAGATGTCTCAATATTTGTGGAATTAAGTAATTAGTTGAAAAACAGTTTGCCTTTAAATGACATGAGCATACTTTTTATGGCGTATAGAGTTGATACATAACAATGCATAATTTTTGAGGTGAAAAGCATATAAATTTGATACATATATATTGCAATATGATTACCTCTGTAGTGTTAGCTAACACCTACATCATGCCACATAATTATTTCATTTAGTGATAAGAAAATTAAGATCTGGTCTCTTAGAAATTTGCAAATGTATGAAACAGTATTGTTGAATATAGCCAAAATGCTATGCATTAGAATCCAGAATTTATTCATCTTCTAACTCAAAGCCTGTACTCTTGGATAAACATCTCCTTTATTCACCCACTTCCAGTCCTTTGGTAAGCACCATTCTACTCTCTGTTTCTACATGCTCAGCTTTTTTAGATTCCACGTATAAGTATCATTTAATATTTGTCTTTCTCTGTCTAACTCATCTTACCATAATGCCCTTATGGGCCATTCATGTTGTTGCAAAGGTAGAATTTCCTTCTTTCTCATGGCTGAATAATGTTCATTGTGTGTGTATGTACATATGAATAAACTCTCATCATTCCTGGACAAATCAAAACATCATCACATTATGCTTGATAGAGCATTGCATTTTTAGGTTAAATCTTGATGTGCTATTTTCTCCAGCACATTTTTGTTAATTTCTTCGAGTCTCAGTTTCTTAGATAACAAAATAGGAATGCATTATGTTTGGGATTGTTTAATAAGGATTAATTGACAATCAGATGAATTAAATTAGATAAAATCCCTGGTATGTGGTATAAGTTTAATGTCACTGCCTTCCTGGTACCCCCTCCTACCCCTCCTTTGTCACTTTGGATAAAGACAAATTAAATTTGGTCATAATCTCAGATATTCTTTAATTTTCTCCCAATGCAACGCTCTTGCTTCTTGAAATATTCAGGTTTAAAAGAAGGTACTGGCATTGACACTACTTTGTCCAATATGTATGTTCTACAGCAGTTCATTTTGGAGACATTATTTTATAATAAATGTAGTTTATTCCCAAAGAGGCGTGGTGATGTTTGTGATAAAGTATTAGGATATCTAAGCCCTAAAGAAACAATTTTAACCTGCTGACTCCCACACTGAACAAATAATGAATTAGTAGACTAATTTGTGGTTGTGAAATAAGTATTTGTATTCAGGAAAGGGATTATAATCTAAAATTATGAGTGAATAATCACATATTTCACTGTGTCCTTTTTCAAGGTCTAGTCTATGACTATAAACTAAAGCCATTCCTATTATCTAATACTAGATCACAATTCACTGATAATAATAAGTAATAAAGGGTACAGCTGAGAGATGAATAGCTTAATCTGAAACGAGCACCCAAAAAATGTTATTTTTTTAAAAAAATTATTTCACTCAAATTATTATTTATATAATACAACTTTATCTTATGAGTTTGTTAAACATTTTTATTAATGGAAATTATTTTCTAAGTTTTTTGGTTGAATCAAAGTTTCTTTTTTTAATTTTATTTTATTGTTTAAAGAATTACAAATGGTATATATGTCTCCCTTTATTCTATGTTATGCCTGGCTTAGTGAGAAAAAGTAGTGAACTATTCTAACAAATTATTTAAAACAAAATATACTCTAAAGGAATTAGGATTAAATTCTTGCATCTAAGAGAACATTGGTGTAGGTGGTTAGGTGACTTGAGTACCAGGTAATTAAGAAAGAGTTTGGGCTTGTAACCACAGTTATATGAGATGGTACTTCAATGTATGTCCAAAACATGCAAAGGAATATGGTGATAGAGGTTCTCAACATGCTGACCCTTCAAAGGAAGAAAGCATATGATAGTTTCCTTAGCCAAAGGTTTTATAAAGGAAGAAATATTTGGACTGGGATTAGAAGGTGAGCTAATTAGTTATTTTAAAAGATAATAATTTTTAAGTCATAAAATGCTAAATGCTCTGTGTTGGTATAGAAAATTTGAAAAGCATCTATAGATAGAACAAAGTCATCTATAATTCCATCACACAGGGAAACTCACCATTCAAATTTAAACATTTAGTTCAGATAAAATTTTCTTTTCGTTCATGTATACATTGAAAATGTATTTTAGTATAGTAAATCATATTACATGTATGATATAAAATAATATTGTACATTATTTTAAACTAATATATTGTTACCAGACAGGGACCAGCCTAGAGTGGATCTGCCTTAGGTTGGTCTGTAGTGTGTGGGTTCTTGACTTCGTGTAGGAAAGGTTCCACAGTCCCAGTCCAGATGGGTTTGGGAGTTATCTTCATTAAAGCCGGGACAGTGAAACAAGAGCTGAAGAAGCTGTAGGGGAGCCTGGGTGGTGCTCGGTTTTGGCTCCCTAGACACTTTATAGGAAACAAGAGAGCGCAAGCAGGGCTACTTTAGCTCACTGGGAAGTCGGAGGAAAAGGGGGCCATGGAGACAGGATCAGGAGGTGAGCCTCGGTCAAACTGCCACTGCTCCCCTGATTGTAAGTCTTGTGGGGACCCTTAAAGTTTAGGAAGAAATAAGAAGTTCATGAACGTGTTTTAGCCAGTTTGACTCAGTGGATAGAGTGTCCGCCTACGGACTGAAGGGTCCCGGGTTTGATTCTGACCAAGTGCTCATGCCTGGGTTTTGGGCTCGATCCCCAGTGGGGGGCATGCAGGGGGCAGCCGATCAATGATTCTCTCTCATTGATATTACTACCTTTCTTTCCCTCTCCCTTCCTCTCTGGAATCAATAAAAAATATATATATTTTTTAAAAAGTTCATGCCCAGGAAGGGGCATGGGGTGCTCTAGAGCAGGGGTCCTCAAACTTTTTAAACAGGGGGCCAGTTCACTGTTCCTCAGACCGTTGGAGGGCCGGACTACAGTTTAAAAATCAAACAAACTATGAACAAATTCCTATGCACACTGCACATATCTTATTTTGAAGTGAAAAAACAAAACAGGAACAAATACAATATTCTATGCACACTGCACATATCTTATTTTGAAGTAAAAAGACAAAATGGGAACAAATACAATATTTGTATTTGCATGTGGCCCGTGGGCCGTAGTTTGAGGACCCCTGCTGTAGAGTCTTGGTTCTGTGGGTTTTTTTATCTTTTTTTTTTTTTTTTTCCTGCAGGAGAGAACCTTAATGGAGGGTTTCAGTAGAATATTCAACAGCTTTCCAGGTGCATTTTAAATATGCTGATGCATCAGAATGAGTGGATCAGGGGTTTTTGGATTACTCTTTGGTCCGTTTTACTGTTTACTGTTATCGTCGGTCTGTCTGGCTTTAAGGGGTTTTGTTATTTGTTCCTCAACTTCATCTGTCCTTGGCTTTAGCTGGCACATGTGGCGTTAATTGGGTCTTTGTTCTCCGTTCTCCCAGCCAGGGTGATTTACGCCATGCACTCCATGGTCAGGGAGTAGGGCACGAGCCATTTGCTCTCGGTGTTCTTGGTTGGGAAGATAAAGTCTCATGATTCACAAGCCGGCTGCAAGCTGCCCAAACTGTTTGGCCTTGTCTAATTTCCTTGTCTCAGTTTCCCCATTCACTTGCCCAGGAATTTTCCTAGCTTCTTACTACTCTACCACAACATCATTACTATTTCATAGTGTTGAATATCCTAAAATAGGTTATTTTTTCCAAATTAAACAATCACATTGATCTCCTATGATTTATTTATCTGTTAACAATTTGAGATCCTGGATGTAGATATGAATCCAGATTTTAGACATGGGCCTATGAGTAGAAGCAGTGAGGGAAACTACATGAAGAAAGTTGTAGAAATGAGAATGTTTAGAGAGTATTTCAGAAACAATGAATAGACATGTTCGGGTGACGATTAAGGTGTCTGTAAGCTGTTGTCGGAGTTATTGGAACTGGGCTGGGGTAGACCCAAGTGAACTGTAAAGGCTCGGGTTTGGGTGTCCAGTGTGGGGAGCCACTGCAGGACTCTGCATGGCCGAGGCATAATCAGAGTCCTGCTTCAGGAAAATTCTGCAAGGAGAGTGTGGGAGTGAATTGGAAAGCGAAGACTGTGACGGGGAAGAGACAAGCTAGCAGGCTATTTTAATGTTGAAAGCAAGATAATAAGGGCTGGAACCTGGCTGATGACGGTAGGAAGGGAAAGGAGGAAATGTCAGAGAGAGGAGTTTTTAAGCATTTGCTATAGTGTTCTTTGCTTAATGCAAATTAAATACATTTTGGGAACACTTAGCATGGATATAACCAGCCATTTTCTTTCTGAGTGCTGCTAAACCTAGTAAGTGCAATATAATGGCCCTGCTAAAATAAAACTGTTTTCCTTTAATAATGCTGCAGTCTTACACAAAATAAGCCTGGGTATAGTCACTATTCCAATAATTTAGAATGACCTGCTGAAAGGTTTGTGTTTTTTTAAAACATCGCAGAGGCTATTTTGGACTGAGGTTTTTTTTCTTTTCAATTTTCTGTAGTGTTTTCATATATAAATAGTAGATCAGTGTTTGCTGTTGATGTTTAGCTAGGTCTCTTTTCCTGTCTAATGATTACCTGACTATTTTAGGCACATAGTAGCTTAAATGGTTGTTTAAGAGGGTTAACAACTTTAAATGGTTTTGTGTTTGTTTTGATAACAACACAAACTATTTTTATTTTATTTTATTGATTTCAGAGAGGAAGGGAGAAGTAGAGAGAGATAGAAACATCAATGATGAGAATTATTGACCGGCTGCTTCCTTTATGCCCCCTACTGGGGATCAAGCCCACAACCCCGGGGCATGTGCCCTGACGAGGGATCGAACCGTGACCTTCTGGTTCATAGGCTGACACTCAACCACCGAGCCATGCCCGCCGGGCCACAAACTATTGTTTATAGAAACTCAATCTTGTTAGAGAAGGCAGGTGGCATAATATTGTAGGAAGAAGGCAGGAGTCATATCCAAGAGTGTCATGTTTTAGGCTAAGTTGACCATCTCTCAGCCTTAGGCAAGGGCAATAAATCTGCAGGCCCCCAATTTCTATTTTTCTAACACTGCTTCTACTACCAGTTCGGAACCACAACTGTTCCTGTTATTGCTACAGAACAACATAGGACTATCCCTACTGTGTACTTGCTGCTACTCTTACTACTACTGATGATGTGCCACCCCATTTCTTTGTTGTTGTTGTTGTTGTTTTGGTGGCCAGACACATCCCTCTGACGGGCTTGATGCACATTATTTTCAGCCCCCATGGGATAGACACAGTTATTTCTCTTTTGCCTGGAAGGAGGTTGGGTGCAGGGTGAATTAAGTCACTTGCTCCAGGTAAGTGGTGATTTGAACCTTAAACCCAGATCTGCCCACCCTGCCTCTGTAAGCCTATAGGGCAAGTAGGCTGTGCCGGATCTGCTATTGAAGGGCTGAAGATGGAAAACCCTGACTTCCAGAGCAAAGGAGTGGAAACCCCATTTCCTTTTCGTGTCGCCGGTGGAGAAAGACAGCGTCCTCTTCTTTATGGTCTCTGGCTACAGGCAATGTTACTAGTTTTTATATGAAGTCTTTGGATCTTTTTTGATAAAATTCTGCACATTTACATTTCTGAACCTATGGCCTTCCTCTGGTGCTATTTTAACATAAGTAGTCTCTTAATTTGAGTGCCAGGCTAAAGTGTTATTTTCTAGAAGTGGGCATTGTATCTGTCTTGATTCCTATTTTATCCCTCAATGAATATTTGCTGAATAAACAGCTTAATGAGCAACAAGACATAAACTCTTGAACAGGTCATTTTATTAAAATATTTTGTTAAATTTAAATGATTTTATGGTCAAGCTGTTGTTCCCTAAATTGGAATTGAAATGCGTTGAAATTTGTTATGGTTCTTATAGAAATGGTCTTAAAATAGCCTTAGGCAAATTTATATTGCACAAAATTGACAAGGAATTTAGCTCCTGATCTTAAAGTTTTAAATACCTAAACATATCTGTAGATGTAGCTGTGGGGACATTTTTATGAGATAAGGAAATTTATGCAGTAAAACTAAGCGTTTTTTAAAAGAAGTATTTTCTGTGTATAAGAATAGGTGTGATTTTATAACTTGGATGACATTTGGACAACTAGCTTTGAAAAGTAAAATAAACAACTTTTCAAAGATTAAGGACCAAAATTAGTGAGAAAACTGAGACAACCCTCTAAGATCTACTTTTTTCTTACCCTTATTTTCCAGCTCTTCTTTTTATTAAAATTAACTCCTCAGTTATAATTCACTGATATATATTTTTTCCAGTTCTGAGTATAATTGAAAGTCATTCCTGATGTGATCCATGTTACTGCCTTAATAAATATATTCCATAATTAGTGAATAATGAAGCTGGAGTGCCAATGAGATTATCTCTGCACTTAAAATGATACAGGAAATTGAGGTAGTTATTTATATACTTAAGGCTATAGGAAACACTAAGTGATTTTTCAAAAATAGTTTAGTTTCTACAAATTTTGCTTTCTTGGAATTTCAACTTAGGTAATTTCAGGTAAAATGATATTTTAGATATCAAAGGCAAAATTATTTTTAATACATGTATCTCTATAATAAAAACCCAGTGGCCTTAATGCCGTAACGACCAAAGACCAGTCCCCAGGAGGTGCCCTGATGCTGTGTCCCTTGGCATCCGCGGGACTTGAAGCTGGGTCCCGCGGTGCATCCGGTCTGGGTCTCGCACAATTTTGTGCGCTGGGCTACTAGTATTCAATAAATGAAGAATTTGAGTCTGATTTAATACATTACATCTCAACAGCATCTTCCATTGTCTTAAGATGCAGCGGCTTTGGCTATCCAAGTCTAAGTAAACCAGTTTTCCTTCCGATCCTGGTTTAGTTGAGATAATGGATGTGCTGCTGTTCACGCAGAGCCCCCCTCTATCTGTTCCTCTGTGAAAGACAGTGAGCTCCGCTTCAGGAGGACAGAGAGCAGCCCAGTTCCCCAGGGGTCAAGGTAAACTGACAGGGCTCTGCCCCCGTCATGCCTGCTTCTGTCTGTATTTTACCACACAAGGTTAGCTGCTTGCCTCCTCCTTGATGGCTAACAGCGCCTACTGTATGAAAGGTGACATTTTCCTCACAAGAGCAGGTGCACCAAGCTCTACTGTGCATCTCAGCTGGATTCAGTGAGGAGCGATAGTATATGGTTTAGTGGCAAAGTCACTTGAACTTTTAAAAATTCTTTTTTCAAGGAGACTAGATTGCTCTTCCTGATGTATACATCAGCACGATCAATCATGCTAGCCTGGCTGGTCGCTCATTTTTGTTCTCTGAAACACCCACCCATCCTTTGCATTCAATTTCAGACAATGCAGAATCCTGCAGCTTTTTAAAGGCAGATTGGTTGAAAGACCAGGAACAGTGAGTAGAAGTAAAACTTGGAAATCAAATCCTTGAGCATCAAGGGCATAAGGGGGCCTCAATCTCTCTTGTTTTTAGACTAGTCCATTAAAATATATTAGGATGATCTAAGTATGTTTTGGTTGAGTTGCCTAAAAGGTCTGAATCTTAATTTATCATCTTATTTCTTTGATTTAAAATCACAGGCACCTGTGGTAATTCTAGAGCTAATGCCGACGGGCGCTGACCCCCCTCGCGGGGGGGATGCGTGCATTTATTACTTGGATAACTGTGGTAAAATCACAGGCACAATTGATAAACAAAACATTCCATTTGTCTTTCCTATCTGTATTTCATATCATATCTAGCTTCCATTTCTTACATTATTATTTTTTTTACAAGGCCACTGTTCTGGGTTTCTTAAGTTTGCCTCTCCAGATCCACAATCAACTTCCTCTCTTCTGCTGTGCACCTTGGGAGCCTGACTTCTATGAACCACCTCAGTGTGCTCTCTTGTTTCTAGATGGATTTGACAGTGGGAAGCACAGGCATGAGAGTGAAAGATGGGAGGAGAGCAGAGTCCGGTTATTATTGCTGGTGTTTCTGTCTCTCAAAGACTAAGATTTGGATGTGACTATTTTCCTCTACTGAAGATTACAGCTTCTGTCAGCCAGCAGTCTCCACAGAGATCTCTCAGATGCTGCTAACTGCTGACTGTTGAATTGATGGGGGTGAAATCTCAGAAGAGAAGTTCAGTATTAGCTGTGCCAGGTGTAGGCGCCTCTTGCTGTGGTGATAGGTCAAGGCCGATCTTAGAGGACTATTGCATTCTTTGAAAACTTTATTACTGCGTCTGAACTGGCCAGAATTACCCTTGCTCTTGGCCACAGTGATTGGTTAAAGGTGGGTTCATATTGCAGTGTGCAGATATGAGGCCCCGCTGAAACTATTTTCCCACCAATTCAAAAACACTTTCTCTTGCCATTAGGGTAGTGTATTCATTTCATGGGGCTGCTTACAAAATAGAAAATGATTTTCTCACAGTTCTGGAAGCTAAAAAGTTCAAATCAGTTTGTCAGAACCAACCATCTCCCTCTGAAAGCTCTAGGAAAAAATCCTTCCTTCTTCCTAGCTTCTGGTGGCTCCCAGAAAACCTTGGCATCCTTTGACTCGTAGCTATGTCATTCCAGCCTCTATGCCTGTCTTCATAGGGCCTTCTTCTCTAGATGTCCCTGTCTTTCCTTTCCTTTTCTTATAAGGACACAAGTCATTGTATTTAGGGCCCACTCTAATACATATGACCTCATCTTAACTCATATCCTGCAAAAACCCTATTTCCAAATAGGTCATATTCTGAGATTCCAGATGGATACAAATTATTTGAGGACACCATTCAGCCTAGTATAGTTACTTCTCACAGGGATCCTGACCAATGAGGAATGAAGGGACAGAGGGAGGAAGATAGGGAGAGGAGAAGGAAGACAGGGAGAGAGGGAGGAAGGGAGGGAGAGGGAGAGGGAGAGGGAGGGAGGGAAGGGGAGAGAGAGAGAGAGAGAAGGGAAAGCAGGGAGAGCACTTCGTAGAGATTGTTTGTGCATCTGAATCCTGGTCACTAGATCTATCCAATCAGTTGCATCAGCAACATGTTACCTTTCTTCCTCCAGTGACATTGAGTTAAGCTTTCATCACGTATGTCTTTATTCCTACAATATAATTTCTAATCCAGTTAATAAAATTATGCTAATGAAGAGTATTTTTGGAAGCAGTATCTTTTATTTTTGCCTGGATCATGGGTTGTGTCGTGACGAGGCATGTAAAAGACCTGCAATTGTGAAACATTAAGGGAGGACCTCCTAATAGGTCATGGCACATAATAGTGCTCCATGACTAGACAAATGATTCCTGAGTGATTCTAATGTGTAGGCAGGATATAGAACCTGGAAAAAAATTCATACTGCAGATTTTTAACTTTGCCCCATAAACATGGTGCTATCAAAAGAGGTGCCGTGAAAGAAGAATGACTTGGCTCCAGTCATGGTGTTAAGTATATTATTATAGGTATAACTTATTTCTCACAGCAGCAAGATGATTTATTATTCCCATTTTATAGATGAGACTACTGAAGCTCAGATTCAAAAGAGTTAAATAATTGGATGTCACATAGCTAAAAAGTGGCAGAGTTGAGATATGAACAAATGCCTTTTTGACAATTAGGTTGTAATTATTGTGCTACAGACTTATTAAGATAACAAAATTGGTATTTAAAAAAGGTGAATATACTGGTGATATGCAGGATGAATTAAAGGTGGATGACATTTGGCAGTAAGACTGGTGAATTGGTATTTTTGTCATTAGGCTTCTGGTCTCCAAGCAATGAATCAAATCAGTGAACTGTTGATTTGATCTGTGGCTCAGCAATCAGTCAAGAAAAGCAAAAAAAGATTTAGTATTGTTGGATAAGATATGCACATTGCTTCTATGTGTGCATATTCTGCAATGGAGGTGTAGCTCCTGTGCTAAGTAATTTAGCTTAATATATTCTGTGTGAGACTGTGGCATGTCATTTTTATATAAAAGTGTGTACTATACATAATAATAGAAAATCAATCATTGTAGCAAAGAACATCAACCAGCAAAATTATTATGTTCATTATTTCTTCTCAGTTATTTGGGCAAGTATTCTTTAATACTATACTCTTTGATAAATTAAAGTTTGTTTTCAATTTACAAGTGTATTTGAGTTTCTTACATCTTTATATTTTTTTGTTTTCATTATTGATCTCTATTTGGTTGTGCTAATAATATATTTAATAGCCAAAAAAATAATTATTACTTTTTCATATTGTGGTTGTATGCCTGGATTTAGCTTTCAGGCAAAAACCCTGCTTCAGTGAAGGTCTAAACACAAGCACCTATTTTTAACTCATTTTATTTTCTGAGTATATATCATATTCTTGGCTAAAGCTGTTAGTTTTGGCAATAGAATTAACTAAAAGCTCAAAGGTATATTTTCTATATATTTAATAAAATACTTTAACTGCTCTAGCGCAAATACGTACTGATGTAAAAAACTACATTATATTTACAGTCCTCTTGCATAATGATGGTGGTGTTAACATGCAAAAAGAAAAGTACAAATAATTAGCAGAAAGAAACCATAAAAATTGCTACATAATGTTTAAACACAGAGGGCAAGTGGCCCAAGAGAAAAATACCACTTCGTAATTGCATTTCTTTCTCTTCTTTTCTATAGCCAGCCCGCCCTCTCCCTTCTCGACTCCACATAAAGCATTTTTATTAGAGACAGTGATATTCAGTCAACATAATGATGCCATCAGTTTGGCCAAACACCAAAATCAATGCCCCAGCTATTTGTCCAGCATCTGTGCTCCTGAAGACAGTGCTTTCTGTTGACTCCATAAATTAAAGATCAAGTAGCACACGGGGAAGCCTGGAGAGGCTGATTCCCACAGAAGCAATGGTAGGTGTTTGTGCCCCGCCCCTCCCTTTTTTGTGGTTCCCTCCTGTTACAGTAGTGAAGGATTTCTGAAGAATCATCACTCATTTCCTTTGTGCCACTAGAGAGTCAGGTCCATTTAGAGCAGTTGCTCCAATGACCAAGTGTGGCCATCTGCTAATAAAGACATGGTTAGTGCATTCTAAATGCCTCCTACCAGGTGTTTGGAATCTTTTAGAGAGTACCATCCAGAGGGCCAATGCTGCTGCTTTTCCATTTTAGCTTCTGTGACGGTGTTCTTAGTGGATGTGATCCATGCTGGAGAGCACATGACACTACAATTTTATGGACATTGGTTGATTTTCTGTTGTATGCCAGGAGCTTATTTTGTGTTATTTAATTTAATCCTTGTCATAACCTTAGGTGTTACTTTATAAATTATTTTGAGTTGAGGTAGTTGAGACTCAGAGAGCTGAGTCAGTTAGCCAAGGTAATCGAACTAGTAAGTAGTGAAGTGAGAGTCAAAGAAACAGGTCTTTTTTGGCTCCAAATCTGTGGTTTTCCCATTGCACTGCAGTGTACCTGATGTATGGGTGTTGTGCATTTATTTATGTATTAATACAAATTATGTTTATACTTTTCTGTGCTTAGCAAGTGAACAAAGGAACATTTATTCTGCATCATGGGCATAGTTGCTTGGGTGTGATAACCAAATGGTTTGTTCCTATAGATCCAGAGTCACCGTGAAGTTGAAGGACAAATTAACTATTTGGAAATGGTGAGTCATTTTCTCTCACTTTTTCTATAGCTTGGATATCCTGGGAAAAAATCCGTTATACTTTGGGTTCCTTGTTGACAGAAGTTGCATTTTATTTTTTGCTGTGTTCAGAGTCTAACATAGTGACAAGAACAATGACAGAGTTCAATCAATACTTGTAAGGGTTCCGGACTCTTGGCTTAGCATGCCTACACAAGTTCACTGATTGTGAAGACCTGGCCTAATTATTGTGAAGGAGGAAGGGAATGCTATTATTGCAGAGCAGTTACTGTAAACCATGTTATATCTGATGGACTAACACGGGTGAAACAGCAGTGGCTTCCAGGACAGTTGCTTGAGAAGAATTCTGTGTGTGCACCATTTTTCTAGAGAAAGAATGCAACTAATGGCTGGTGAATCTGCTACAGTAGAATCACTGTTAATTGCAGATATTAATTTATCATCTCTGCTTTACATTTGTGAACAGCATAAGACAATGGACAAGATTTGAATATTCTAAAAATTCTGTAGCTGCTCCTCTGGTAAGATTGCAGCATACGAATTACTTTGATATATTTTACTGTTCCGAACGAGAAATTAAATCATGCCAGAAGAATATATACAGGATCAACATTTCTACCTGGTGGCAAAATAGAGTGCAGAACAGTCTGTTCATGGCCCTGGTTCCTTTCAGGCCTTTAATTATGTTGAATCTGCTTCTAGACCTTTTGCAGTCCCTGAGCGATTATGGCTGCTGAGTAATAATGCATCATTAGTATGCTATGGTTAGCACGCTTGATGTGCTACTTGAGAGATCCAGGCAAGAGCAGCTCTGTAGGCAGATTGGCTTTAATTATTAGAGGGAAGGCATGCTAGTGCCAAGGCACTTCTTTTGGCACCAACATGGATTTTTTTTTAAGAGAAAAATATAATCTGCAACCTTAATTTGGGTTCTTTTATTAAGTTCAACATTTGGCAATGCCCCTGCTATTTACATGTATTCTCCTTGGGCAAATCTTACCTTTTTCATCATCCGACATCTGTTCCTCAACCTTCCCTTCTCCCTTGGTATTTTCCTTCTCTTGCACAATAAATCCAAACCGAGTTCTATCCATCCTTGGAAACAACCTGCCCTCGCAGAAGCCAGATAGATCCTCCCTTCCTGTCAAGGTAGAAGAGTGTAACATGTAGTAAAGGAAAATGCTTCTCTCCAGCAGTCCTTACCAAGCATTGCTCCTCATGCCATTTGTTCATACTTTAGTTTCAAACTAAAACAAACAATGTTCACAGAAGAAAGAAAAATTTCCCATCATCTACTGATTTTATCTGAACAGAGAACAAAAAGAAGTGAATTGTATAACAGAAATTACAGAACAGTCAGAATTGCTAAGACCTGAAACAACCATAAAATTCAAGTAAAACTTCCCTGAGCTGAATAACTATAGTAGGAAAATCAAAACATTAAAATTGCCCAACTATAAGAATATTTTCTATTAAGTAACATCATATTTAATTCCTCTATTCCTATATTTCCAAGAAGGTGTAGTAATGGCACAGTTTTGACAGGTATTTGCACACATATACTCAGGGCAGGAAAAACAAAGCTAGAGAAAGCAGGGGAGGGAAGGGGAGGAAATTTGCTTTTGCAACATGCTTTGCAATGACTGCATACAGACTTTTCCCATCAACACACAAATTTATTGAACAGTGTGATTCTGAAGACAGCTTGCAACATGGAAGAAAGACTCCATTTAGCTAGACATGGTTAAATTACTTGAAGGAATTTGAACACCTTTTCTTCAAACACTTTATAGTAAAATATTAATCAAAGTACTTAGCAAAAAGGCACTATATAATTTAAATAATTTTAAACGGGTATATTTTTTTAATGTGGAGATGTTATCTTATTCTTTCTGCAAATGTTAATGAGCCGTTTCATATTTTATATGATAAACACATCATCTCTTTGTGGTAGTTAAAATGATACCTTCATGGAAATTTTAGAAACTTAATTGTAGGATGTAGTATAATGCATACTGCTCCAGTAGAACATTGTTCATTGCAGGCATACAAAATATATGTCAGTTGAAGGAATTTTCAAACTAGAAAGAAACCTCAACTCTCATTTTGGCAAGTGAGAAAGTTCTTGTTTGAGCATTTCTCCCAATGTTATTTTTGATATTTCTAAAGAATTCAGTATTGAGAGTTGGACAAAAGTAAAATGTCCTTTAGTTTTAAAAAAAAGATTTTATTTAAAATCATTTAAAAAGAGTATTAAAAAGGGGGGGGCAGAGGAAGTATGTATGATGTAGTAGGGTAGAGAGGGTGGATTATAGAGGGGGAAAATATATTGTCAGAATCTTCTTTTCCCTAGAATAAACACAGCTTTCCAGCAATTCCGTAGGGATCCTGCTGTGAGGAGAGCTGGGCAGTGGGAGGAGAAAGGGCCCTGGTGATTAACAGGGCTGCCTCACTGAGCAGTAAGGCTAATTGACCAAGAAGTAGCTCACATTTCCACATGCAATTTTTTTAAAGGTCAGTTGGGTGCCAGAAGCAAGCAGCTAGGATGCTGCCTGGTCAGGGGAAAAGAGACTCCTTTTTTGGCATTTTTGGAGAGAATTTAGGAAAAGCTACTCATTTTGAGCTGTTCTTCTGTAAGACATAGAGGAAGTGTTTATTGATCTTGACACATAACCCCAACTCACAGCAGCCTTCTGTTACCAATCAAAAAATTCTAGCTCCTTTAGCAGATTTCAGAGCCACCTCCCCATTGATTTCATCACTGCAATGTGGATGGGAAACCAGCCACTTAGGTTGTCCCCTCATTCATTTACTATGCATGCCCTTCAGATTTTAGATGACCTTATTGTTTTAAATTTAACAAGTCTTTGTGGAGGCTCTGCTCCGTCCCTAGGTCCACACTGGTGAATATTCTCCTCTTCTGGAGCTCACAGTCCATTTTCTGTCTCTGGGATCCTTTCCCCCCAACTTTGTGCTGCTAGTTTATCCAGGTTAGTTATACTCTTTAAAAAAAAAAAACATTTTATGTTGATTTCAGAGAGGAAGGGAGAGGGAGTGAGATGGGAACATCAATGATGGGAGAGAATCATTTATTGGCTGTCTGCCTCCTGCACACCCGTAACTGTAGATTGAGCCAGTAACCTGGGCATGTGCCCTGACAGGGAATGGAACCGTCACCTCCTGTCCCTTAGGTCCATGCTCAACCACCGAGCAACACTAGCCAGGCCAAGTCAGTCATACTCTTCATAAAATTCTCTTCTTCCTTGTTAATCCTTTCTTTCCCAGAACACGTATTTCTGTTCTTCTTGAACCTGTTGTTTTCTGGGCTTTAATTTATAGCCACAGATTGCTATGTCAGTGTCCCTGGAGATTCCTCAAGTCTGGATGCCTTACTAACTGCATTTCACGTTTCTCGAGGCTCAGATTTCTGTCTGCAGTTCCCTCTGCTTAAGTCATCAGCATCTAGATCAACACTCAATTTCAGTGAGCTGACAGCGGGTCTGATGGACCACTTACTCCTTCCTGAAAGTTCCTCTACATGACCTTGGTCAGCTTTTCTGCCCGTCCTCCTCCCAACCCCTGCGATTTTAAACTTACTGGTAAACCCTCCTCATTTCCTTACCACATTCCTCTCACTCTCTGCAACCAACCTGCTCTGCTGCTTCATAGAGAAATGGAGGCTACAAAAGAAGGGGGATCTTTCCTTTTTTAATTCCAACAGATTAATCTCCATCTTTACTCTTTTGAAATATTTTCTTGAACCTCAGAAGAAGACATGCCAATCCTCCTGAAGACAAACTCTAACCTGAGATCTTGGTCCCATCCCCAAGGGGTCTCCAGCCCCTTTGAGGAAATTTCTCCATCAGTTTTCTCATTGTTTTTCATCAGCTTCATTACATACTGAGTCTTCACTTTTAGTACAGAAATATACTTGTTTCCCCAGTCTTGAAAACTAATCAAGGTTTATTGATCACCTATTTGTTATAGCCATCTTCCAGAAGGATGCCGTCTTCTGGAAAGAAACACCTGCTTTCTGTGCTTCTCACCTCCTGTTACTTCTACTTTCTACTGCAACCTGGTATCTGTCTGCCCTCAGCATGGACTAATCTTCACAGTAGTCTCTCCACACACTCCATGCACACTGCTCTCACCAAGCTCAGCTTCTAGTGGGGAAATTCATAGAAGACCTTCCAGTCTTAATTCTTTGCTTAAGACTACTATTTTGTTGACCTACTGAAAACTCTTGTTTTATGTGTTGCTGTTTTATTTGCCCCTACATCTCTGGTCACTTTTTTGTTTTTAACTTCATTCTTTTTGCATGTTTGTCATCTTTTTTCCATCCATCTCTGTTGATAGAGGTTCTATTTTTGGAACCTTTCCTAGGCTATATTCTGTTTTGTAATCCTATATAATAAAAACCTAATATGCTAAATGTCTGGTCGAGCAGTCGGCAGTTCAACTAATCAAAGTGTAATAGGTTAATGATACGCTAAGGCCACTCAACCACTCGCTATGATGTGCACTAACCACCAGGGGGCAAACACTCCAACTGGTAGGTTAGCTTGCTGCTGGGGTTCGGTTGATCGGGACTGAGCGAGACAGGCCAGACATGCCCTGGAGCCCTCCCACAGTCCCTCCCCGGCTGGCCAACCTCTCGTCCCTTTCCGGCCCCAATTGTGCACCTTTGGGGTCCCTTGGCCTGGCCTGTGCCTTCTCGCAATCTGAGACCCCTCAGGAGGTGTTGGAGAACCAGTTTCAGCCCAATTCTGTAGGCCAGGCGGAGGGACCCCACTGGTGCGTGACAAGTTATCTTCCACGTGAATTCCTGGTGAATTCATGCACCAGGACTCTAGTTTCAAATAATTGTCTTTGTTGCCAGTTATAATGTTCAAATCTCCAATATGCTCATTCTCTAACCTCAGACCCATATACTCAGTTTCTTCTGTATCCCTCCATTTGAATATTTTATGAGCATCTAACTGAGCATGTCTAAAAATCCATTCTGTTTCCTACCACAAAGCTGATTTTTCCCATTTTAGTTAAGGTTGTTACCTATTTGCCAACATCTTTGTTTCCTCTTTCTTTTATACCCCACATCTAATTGATCAATGAGTTCTTCTTTAAGAAGTCCATCGTCTTAAAAGGCCTAAAATTGTTCCTTTCCTTTCCCTATGGCATTTTTAAACTAAGTTTTCCTTATTAAGGATTACATACTTCAACAGCCTGCAATGTCAGTGCGTTTTAATCTTAACTATACACTATACTCAGTTAGGGAGCTTTTAAAACCCCTGACGTCCTGATCACACCACACATCTATACATTGGGATCTATGAGGATGGAGTTCAGATGTTCCAATGTGCAGTAAAGATGAATAATCACTGTTGTAAACAGCTTTATGCACCAAATGCTAATTGTCTAACTCAGATGCTAATGATGTTGTCATGGTGATGCTTTTAGCTTCTATAAACCTGATCATGCTATTCTCTTTCTTAAGACCATTTAATGCTCACCACCTCCTTCAGCTAAATACTAAATTCCTTAGCCTACGATTAATGTACCTTATACCTTATTAAATCATTTATTAATTATAATAGAAATTATGTTCACATGATAAATAAAAGAACATACTTAAAACAACAACAACATTCTCCTTCCACCAATTTCTCAACCCCCAGATCCTCACCCACCTCCATAGGCAACCAAGGTTCCCGGTGTCTTTCAGGAAATATCTAATGTATTTTTTTTTCTAAAAGTGAGATGGATAGAACACTATAATACTGTTTTGCTTCAGGTTATTTTCACTTAATATATTTGGGAAATCTATTTATCTCTCTCTCTCTCTCTCTCTCTATATATATATATATATATACACACACACACACACACACACAAAGAGATTGATCATAATTAAAATGTAGTTGCATAGTACCCTATTACATGCATGTAAAATAATTCATTTCGTGAAATCCTGATTCAGGTTGTTTCTAATTTTTTTCTATTGCAACCAGCTGCAGCAAGCAGCCTTGTATGTCTCAGGTTGTGCATGTGTCCCAAAGATCCGTGTTTTATATTTTGATAAGAATTGACAAGTTATCTTCCACGAAGGCTGGGCCTGTGTAAATTTCCACCAGCAATACCTGTTTCCCATGCCTTCTCCAGCCTGGAATGTTAATCAAATTTTTGATATTAGTCATTGTGCATTTATCTCAATATGAATGAGAATGAACAATGAAGTGTTGAAATGCCCTGTGCAGTTCGTTCTCTGTGAATGGTCTATCCATTATTTTCTCTGAGTTCTTTTCTGTTTTGCATTTTTCTAAAAGAATAACTAAAATCCTAAAAGAAGAGACTGTTAATTTGATCAGAAGGAGTGTGGGATAGGCATGGAGGGAAAATCTAAGTGTATATTTACAAGCTAGCAAGGACAGATGGATTGAAGCGGGAAGAAGGCCTAGCAGGCATCTGATCACAAGTGGCATTCTGTTAAGAGCCTTGAATGTCACAGGTGGCAGAGAGAGAAGATATTGAGCAAATTCTTTCTTCATTGAAGAGCCACTCTGATCTGTCAATAGCCACTCTGGAATGAATGCCTCTGGGAAGAATACACAGACAAATTTTTATCTGAATAACAAGCACATAGTTATTTTTGAGACAGGCTTTCTCTGCCTGCCTATGTACTAGCAGAAACCAAACAGAAAATTTGAAATAAGGGAGACTTTGGATAGAGAATGCTATTGTTTCCATATATTCTCAGATAAAGTCTAAGTCTGGGGTGAATCTATAATAAAATGCAATTATGTCTGTATTCTATGTTATGAAAATAAAGTATATGAGCCCTAGCTGGGTAGCTCAGTTGGTTGAAATGTTGTCCTCATATGCCAAGGTTGCGGGTTCAATCCCCGATCAGGGCACATACAAGAATCAATCATTGAGTGCATTAATAAGTAGAACAACAAATTGATGTTTTTCTCTCTGTTCTCTGTCTCTCTCTGTCTCTCCTTAAATCAGTAAGTAAAAATTTTTAAAAAGTACAAGATTTGTGAGAGGAAGATTTTTTAAGCTGTCAACAATGTAATATTCTCATATAAAGAAATGCTTACTTAGGGGTATTTTAAAAACAAAATTAGACCTAATTAATATTTTTACCAAATTTCATTTGTTACCATGTGTGATAACATGCCTTCTCTGTGGGCTAAACTGTGTGAGTAAAGGAAGTTCCAAGGATGGATTTCTCAAATTTGATCACATATATGTGTATATTTTTTTTTGGTCAAAGTGCCTAAAAATGAGAAATCTTAGCAGTCAGGGTGAAAAGGTGGCTAAAAAGTCAAATTTGGTGTACCAGCCATCTCTTCTGAGAGTGAGACTGTGGAATTATTCACTGAGTTCTTAGTCAAGGCCATTATTTTTTTTTCTTTTTAAGCTTAACTTGTTTTCCACTCAATGTAATAGTCTCCTAAATGAACAGGTTACACTTTTCACAGAGACACAGACCAGTAAGGTCATCATCGCACTATCGAAATGCTCAGAAGTTCCCTTCACGAAGTTTTAGTCTCCTTGCTATATAGGGCATAATACTTATTTATTTTTTATTTCTTAGCCAATTTTTAGTTATTTGTAGTTTATTCTTCTTCCATCTGCTGCTTAAATGTATGCCTTTCTTGGCTTAGTTCAGTTTTCCTCTCACTCTATATACTTTATTCATGTTACGGGGTCATAAAATTCTCTCATGCTATCCCTTAGATGTGCAGAGAAATTGTAGTTCCCAAGACTCCCATCTGCTCTTTAGAAGCAAATTATATTTTAGTTATATTTGCTTAAAAATTTAGTGTGACTGAAAAGTCTCTAAGGTACCGCCTATTCTGAGTGTAAAGAAAACTACCCAGTCTTCTGAAATTCTGTGCCCTTTACAGCGTATTTCATGAGATAATGAGAGGGATGTACTTCATGAGACCTCCTATAGAGAGATGGTCATGGTCATGAGGCAGCCTGTGCCTTGGCCCTCCCTGTGTCTGGCTAATTCTGTTATCATGACACAGCAATGCTCACTTGGTTCCACATGTGGACTCACTCGCACACAGACTCCCGTAAGGGCTGCTTGTCTTGTGACCTCCTTAGGCTCCATTTAGGTGAGCTATTCTTTTTGCCAAACTTTTTTTTTTCTCCCAGAACATTTGGGAATGTCCCTGGATTCTTTATTTGAGCTACACAAAAAGTGTTTCTGTGAGACATCCCTTTTCTAGGTCCACATGGTAGCCTGAGGTCCAGACCCTCCGTTGCTTTCATTTTGCTTAAGGACATGGAAATATTTTTTAAGACTGAAAACACTCAAAACTAGGGTCCAGCCTTTCTAGACAATAAGTGTCCATTATTCTATGCTCTAAACACCTCGCCAGTGTGCTGCAAAGGAGTGGGTTTGGGTCTCAGGTTCTCACTAATTTCAGGTCTTGGAGAGTTATGTTCCCTCATTAGGTTGGGGGTGATCTCTTCTTCTAAAAAATCTACCCTCTCTTTCCTCAAATACACTTCTCTCTGCCACCATCATCCATGGCGTCCAGCAAAATCTTCTTAATGACTCCTATATATAAACTGCTTCTTTGACATTTCTATGTCTATTAGGTCTCAAATATAATTTGGACAAAATAAAACTTTTCACTATTTCTCCTTCATTTCAAACTTTTTGCCAGATGTCATGGACATCTCCACCCCCCTCCCAACCCTGAGTCCTGAATTGTTCATGCTAAACACCAGGATATTTTCTGTTTCTATTGCCCTCATTCTTCAACTCTGGACCATATCCTATATAATAAAAGGCTAATATGCAAATTGTCCCCTCAACCTGGAGTTCTACCTGGAGTTGGACCAGGGGCTGGAGCCAGCTGGCCAACTGCCTGTGGCTCCTCCCCCACCTGGCCCTGCTCCAGATCGGCCCCCTCACCCCTATCAGGGTGGGCTGGCCTGACCCCACCTATGCATGAATTTATGCACTGGGCCTCTAGTCCAGTATATCAGCAAGTATTAGTTTTTCCTCTGAAACTTAAAACTAATGTATGCATTTCTCTTATTTTTTGTCTCAACTGTTCTAATCACCTCCTTTTACATAAATGGCCTTCCCACAGTGTACAGAGTGGCATAAATCAGACCATATCTCTCCCTTGCATGAAATCCTTCAGGCTTATCACACCTAGGAGAAAACCCTAAATTTATTACTCTGGCCTGTTTGCTATTCCATGATCTTGTCCTTGCCTCCTTCTGTGTCTTTCATCTTAGGTCCCTCTATCTCTTGTCCATTATGCTTCAAGTACTGAACTTCTTTTCTGTTCCTCAAACACAGTAGTAGTTCCTTCCTGACCAAGGAACTTCACACTAGGGATTCCCGCCTCCCCGGAGACTATTCCCCCAGGATGGAAGAGTTGCCTCCATCTTGTTATTTAAATATCAGTTTGAATGTCATCATCTCCTAAAGGCTTTCTTTAATCACCTAAACCAGCGATTTTTAACCCTTTTTACCTCATGGCACACATAAGCTAATTACTAAAATTCTATGGTACACCGAAAAATATATTACATTTTTTGTTGATCTGGAAACAATTAGGTATACTTTTGATTAATCAAAACAGAAGGCTATTGTTGTGTTCGTTGTTCTCAATTTTTTAATTTGACAATCTAAGGGAAAATAAGTCAGTGCCTCTGACTGAATAGTCAGGTATTGCATATTTGAGAAATTCTTGTGGCACACTGGTTGAAAATCACTGCCCTAAGTCAATATAGCCTCATGGTCCTTAGCTATGACTTTTCCCTATTTTTATTCTCTGCATAATTTTCAACATTATCTGATATTCTTCTCAGTACTGGTTTGCTTGGCTTTTTTCCCTGTCTTCCTCCATTTTATTCCAGAGCAGACCTTGGCTCGTATCAAGTACTAAAAAATTGTGGAAAAAATAAATCAATAAATAGATGAATGTGGGTAGTCACAAAGAGTGTTGTGTTCAAACGGCTTCTGCTTTGGCACTTATAACGCCGTTGAGGGTAAGGCCTGACTACCTCTTTGGAAGGAAGAAAAAGAAAAAAGGACACAAATTAATACCTGGCTATATTTTCTGCCTACTGTATCATGTGTATTTAAATAGATGAAGGAAGATGAAACTATATGGCTTTCACATTCTTAAAGCCAAGTAGACATAAGCAAATCCCTGAACATCTCTAGTCTCATTTTTCTCATCTTTAAAACTTGAGTAATAAATCTTGCCTCACAAAGGAATTTTGAGAAACAAATGAAATTGTACATGTGAATGTGCTTTATAAACTGTTTAAATAAAAGTTAACCTTTGCAGCACATTACATTTATGTCTCTGCAGGAGGGGAATCTTAATAAGGAAAGAATGTAGATACAGATGACTTATTTTTAAAGCACAGCTTCACATTTAGTTTGCCTGGAGTTTCCGGGGATGTGGGCCTTTCTATGTGGACAAGTGGGCTGATGTGGTCACATTAGTCACTGGGCTCTGCACCAGTCAAACCATTGTAAGGATCCATTGTCAATTTCAAGGTCCATAAATACAAGACATTAAGGTAAAGTAATATGAACCAGAGAGCGGCTGAAATATGTGTGGAAACCTGAGTCCAGAAACTTTGACAAGTAAAGGAGGCCAGAGAACAGTCACCTATTAGAGTTTGTGGAGAAGATTCAGGAAATATGGCGTCATAACTAGTTTTTTTTTTTTAAATGTATTTTTAAAAATTTTAATACCATCATAAGTAGGTTTAAAAATATTTATTATACAAGATAAACTAGTTCTAGAGGTGTCCTGTGCAATATAGTGCCTATAGTTAACAGTTCAGTATTGTACATAAACATTTCTTGAGGGTAGATCTCGTTAATTATTCTTACAATCTAAAAACAAGAACAGAGAAAGTCCAGCAAACAAACAAACAAACAAACGAGAACGCTAGCGATGACTTTGTATGTGCCAGGCCCTCTAGTCATGAAAATACAAAAATGAGGAGAATGCAGTCCCTGGCTAATTGCATCTCTGAGTCCATCCAATATCCTCAATCCTATTTCATCTCAGCATATGGTACAATTCTTTCCAATTTCCCCCTGACTTCTTCCTAATCACCAAATATTCTGGCACTCAAAAAAATGATTCCTACAACAACTAGAGTGGTGTACTTAAAATGCTGATCTAATTCTTTCACTCCTCTGTTTGATCCTTTTAATTGCTATTAATCACAAATAAAATAAGGAGCCTAAACATGACCCAAATATCGCTAGCCCTTTGGTGCCTCATCTTCATTGCTGCCACACCAACTGCTCACTGCAGTTTTTAATCACTCAGACCCTGATCCAGTTCCTCATATGCCATTAACAGCGTTCCTTCCTCTGGACCTTTGCACAGGCTGCTGCCTCTGCCAGGAGTGTTCTCATCACTGCTTTACCCCTTTGTCTGGCCGACTGATAATTCAACTTAGTGTCAACTTAAATGTCACTGCCCATAGGTAATAGGGAGATGCTGGGAGAGCCTTCTCCATATACATCCTCATATTGGCTTGAGTTACTCCTATATAGAGTACTTATTTTGACTGCAATTTAATAATTATTTGTATAACTACTCCATTAAAACCCATAACATGATTCTAAGCATCATAGAGCATCAACCATATCTGTCTTTTTTATTTATTGCTGTGTGTTCCCACATCCCTGTCTCCTAGTATAATTCATAGAATATATTAGGCACTCAGTAAATATTTGTTAAATGAAAAAAAATAAGCAAATGAATAAATGAATGAAAGTCACAGACTAACTTCTAGAAGGTCACACTACATTAGAGAAATCTCATAAGATATTTATATGCAGAAATGCTAATATATGTATTATTTCCGTTATTTCCTACAAAGCCCCAGTGAGGCAGATACAGCAGGGATTATTATCTGCATTTCACAGAGAAGGAGCCTGGCCACTGGAGCTCGGTGGTTGCACATCAACCTCTGAACCAGGAGGTGACAGTTCGATTTCCGGTCAGGGCAGATGCCTAGGTTGTGGTCTTGACCCCTGGTGTGGGTCATGCAGGAGGCAGCCAATCAATGATTCTCTCTCATCATTGAGGTTTCTCTCCCTCTACTTTGCTCTCTGAAATTAATAAAAAATATATTTAAAACAAAACAAAACAGAGAAGGAGACCCCTATAAGTCAGAGTAGCGAAGCCAGTGCCAAGTGAAAACAAGAGCCTGCTAGAACCTAGATCTGATTTCAAAACCTGTGCATTTTCCTTTGCTCATGTCTCTTTTTAGGTAAAAAGGAAAAGACAAACACACTAACAAGTGAGCTAAGACCCTGGGCAACTCTTTAGTCTAGATACACTCAGGCAGCAAGTATGCTATAAATTTCCCATCTCCTACCCCAAATCATCCGGGAGCTGCTCTTCCAGAAATAGCACCTGCTGAGATGCGAGTGATCTGTGTTACTGGGGAGCCGTCTGAGAGGTTGTGTGCATGGCTGTGAATGAAATCTCAGTGTCCCTGATGCTGACAGCAGGCCTCACTCTTCATGGTGTGTGTTAACTCGGCACAACTGGCCAATTATCAAACTCACTTGCAGAGTTTTTAAAAGAGAATTGATCATGTCCAACCCACACTTCAGATAGAGAGGAGAAAATCTCCTGGACAGGACCAATAAACCTACATAATTTTTTCCTCATATTCTCCAGAAGATTTTGATTATCAGGCTTGCGAATTATTTTATTCACTCCTTTGATCATTACAATTCTGTGACTTAAGTTTAGATACTAACTGAGAAAGGGGAAGTGATTGTCTAGTTAAACAGTGCAACCCTAGCCAATTTGGCTCAGTGGAGAGAGCATAGCCTGCGGACTAAAGGGTTTCGGGTTTAATTCCATCAAGGGCATGTAACTCAGTTGCAAGCTTGATCCCTGTCCCTGGTCAGGGCTCATGTGGGAGGCAACTAATCAGTGTGTCTCTTTCACAGTGATGTTTCTCTCTGTCTCTCGCCTTAAGGAAAAATATCCTCAGGTGAGGATTAACCAAAAATATATAAACAGTGCATCAAGGACCCCCAAACTCAGGTGTTCTGACTCCCAATAGCTGACACATTTATTTCATTATGACATACTCTTGTTTTTTTGTTGTTGTTGTTCATATATATATACATATGTACTAGAGGCCCGGTGCACGGATTCATGCATGGGTGGAGTCCCTCAGCCTGGCTGGCGATTGGGACTGATCAGGGCTGTCTCGTCCAGTCCCAATCAGGGTCAGTCTCCTGGCTGGCTGGAAGGAGGGACCTCAGGAGGTTGGCCAGCCATGGGAGGTTGGCTGTGGGAGTGCACTGACCACCAGGGGCAGCTTCTGCATTGAGCATCTGCCCCATGGAGGTCAGTGCACATCATAGTGACTGGTTGTTCTGCCATTGGGCCAAAACTGGCTCTCCGACATCCCCCAAGGGGTCCCGGATTGTGAGAGGGTGCAGGCCAGGCCGAGGGACCTCAACGGTGCATGATTGGAATCAGAGAGGGATGCAGGAGGTTGGCCAGCCGGGGAGGAACAGCGGGAGGGCACCAGGGCATGTCAGGCCAGTCTTGCTCAGTCCTGATCGGCTGGACCCTAGCAGCAAGCTAACCTACCAGTCAGAGCACCTGCCCTCTGGTGGCCAGTGCATGTCATAGCAACTGGTCTACCAGTTGACTGTCTTTTCCCTGGAAGCCAGTGCACATCATAGCAACTAATCGACCAGTCGACTGTCTGTCCCCTGGTGGTCAGTGCACGTCATAGTGAGCAGTTGAGTGACCTTAGCATATAATTAGCATATTACGCTTTGATTAGTTGAATGACTGACCGGACAACCGGACACTTAGCATATTAGGCTTTTATTATATAGGACTAGAGGACTGGTGCACAAAAATTTGTACACTTGGGGGAGGGGGTGTCCCTCAGCCCGGCCTGTGCCCTCTCGCACTGCTCGGGAGATAACGACCTGCTGGCTTAGGCCTGCCCTCAGGTGGCAGAGGGCAGGCCCAATCACCAGGTTCAGCCCCTGGTCGGGCTCAGAGCAGGGCCGCTCAGGGGGGTGGGGCACCACCACTCTCACACTCAGGGTAGGGCCAATGGGGAGGTTATGGCTCTACCTCGTCACACACAGCGCAGGGCCCGTGGGGGGGGGGGGTTCCGTACCCTGTCACACACAGAGCCACAGGGCGATCAGGGGGGTGGGAAGCTCCACCCTATCGGGCACAGCGCCGGGCTGATCAGGGGTTGGGGCGCCTTCCCCTGTCATGAACAGAGCAGGGCAGCTAGGGAGGTTGTGGCCACGCCCCCGTAACACGCAGAGCCGCAGGGCAATCAGGGGGCTGGGGAGCTCCCCCCTATCAGGCACAGAGCAGGGCTGATCAGGGGGGTGGGGCACCACCACTCTCACACTCAGGGTAGGGCCAATGGGGAGGTTATGGCTCTACCTCGTCACACACAGAGCAGGGCCCGTGGGGGGGGGGGGTTCCGTACCCTGTCACACACAGAGCAGGGCGATCAGGGGGTTGGGGCACCTTCCCCTGTCATGAACAGAGCAGGGCAGATAGGGAGGTTGTGGCCACGCCCCCGTAACACGCAGAGCCGCAGGGCAATCAGGGGGCTGGGGAGCTCCCCCCTATCAGGCACAGAGCAGGGCTGCTCAGGGTGCTGGGGCGCCGCACACTGTCACACAAAGAGCAGGGCTGATCAGGGGGTTGGGGCGCCGCACCCTGTCACATACAGAGCCGCAGGGCGATCAGGGGGTTTGGGCGCTGCCCCCTGTCATGCTGATCCCGGTGCCAGAAGGCCTCGCGGCTCCGCTGATCCCGGTGCTGGGAGGCATATTACCCTTTTACTATATAGGATAGAGGCCTGGTGCATGGGTGGGGGGCAGCTGGTTTGCCCTGAAGGGTGTCCTGTATCAGGGTGGGGGTCCCCACTGGGGTGCCTGGCCAGCCTGGGTGAGGGGATGATGGCTGTTTGCAGCTGGTCACACACCCTTTCAGGGTGGGTGTCCCCACTGGTGTGCCTGGCCAGCCTGGGTGAGGGGATGATGGCTCTTCTCAGCTGGTAACACACCCTTTGGGGTAGGGGTCCCCACTGGGGTGACTGGCCAATCTGGGTGAGGGGCTTAGGGCTGTTTTCAGGCTGGCGGGTGACTGAAGTTCCCATCCTTTTTTTCTTTTTTTTATTCTGGGCCAGCTTTAGCTCTGACTCCAGCTCTGAGGCCTCTGCTGCTGAAAGCAGATATCTGGTTTGTTTGTGTTCTATAATCGAAATACTGTATCAACTCCAGCTCTGAGATCCCAGAGGGCTGAAAGCAGGTTTCTGGGGTTTTGTTTAGCTTCTATATTTGTAACATAGTTGATTAGAGTTGCAGCTCAGAGGCCTGCAGCGGCAGGTGGGGAACGTTGGAGTCCTCCGTCACTGAAGCAAGCAAGCCTCATGTTAGTTTCAAGCTGCCTGGCTGCCGGCTGCCATCTTGGCTGGCAGTTAATTTGCATATTGCCCTGATTAGCCAATGGGAAGGGTAGCGGACATATGCTAATTACCATGTTTCTCTTTTATTAGATAGGATATATATATTTAATTTATCTTTAGTGTTGAAGGTATTACAGATGTCCCCTCTTTTTCCCCCATTGACCCCCTCTACCTCGCACCTGTCCCTCTTCCCAGGCCTTAACCACATTATTGTCTGAGTCCATAGGATATGCATATATTCATATAATTTCTTTTTTTAAATATATTTTTATTGAATTTAGAGAGGAAGGGAGAGGAAGAGAGAGATAGAAACATCAATGATGAGAGGCAATCATTGATTGGCTGCCTCCTGCATACCCACCCCTTACTGGGGACCAAGCCCACAACCCAGGCATGTACCCTTGACCATAATCGAACCCATGACCCTTGAGTCCACTGGCCGAAGCTCTATACACTGAGCCAAACTAGCTAGGGCTGCATCTAATTTCTTTGGTTAATTTCTTCCCACTGAGATTCATCAGTCTGTTCCATGCTTTGTCTCTAAACAAAGCATGGAACAGACTGATTCTTATTTTTAAAAGAAACACCATATCCTATAGAAAAGGGACATGAAGAAATTTTAATGTGGGTAGCTGAAAAGGGGTGTTTCTTGGGTGAAAATGCTGTCTGGGCTTCTGATGTGTTAGGCGGTTAGTTTAGGAACCCTCCAAAGCAGTGGTCTTCAAACGCCAACATGGGAGGAGTCCATTGGTGCCCCACAGTTGGAAATTCCGATTCAGTGGGGCCTTAGAAATCTGTAGCGCGGCCGTAGAAATTTTAGGAGCAAAGTTGCATCTGTAAAGAGCCCCAGGGGCTATTCCCGTGTGCATCGTCAGGCTTTGGTGAACATCGCTTAAAATTGCCTTCCAGTCTCAGTTGCCTCTAGAGTTCTCAGCCTTCATTGCTCATTATAGCCATATGAGGAATAAAAAAAAAATACTGATGTTGAGGCTACTTGCTAAGAGATTCTGATTTAATTTGCCTGGAATGAGACCTACTTAACAGTGTTTTTGTAAAGCTTTTTAGGTGATTCCAAGATGAAACAAGGGCTTTAGAAGATGAATTAATTGTTGGAACCACAGGTATTAGCTTTGCTTCCAGATTAAGACAGCAGGTAAATTGTGAAAGAACTCTGATTGCCTTTCTCCTTCCGAGGCAGCAATGAAATTATAAGGTATTTTACAGAGGTATAATAGCGCTCTGTGGTGACAATATGCTAACAGTTGTGTGCTTGAAGATTAACATAGAATCCACTACTTGACGTACTTTTTCTTTAATGAGCATAATTATGGAGCCACTTTCAAGCCAGCACATGGGATTAAGTAACTAAGTCTCAAGAAAAAGAAACAGTTTTCAAATCAGCAAGTTATATTCATGTGATTCCTTTCATAAGAGCTATTAATTAGGCTGTTTATATTTTACTTGAAAAAAAAAAAAAAACCAGACAGAAGTGTAGCTGTGGAACTCTTGGGAGGCAAGATATTTTCCCAACAATAGCAACAGCAATAAAAACCACAAAAGAACTTTAATTTCAAATTACAAGCCATTCTATCAGTTCAATTCTGAATATTAATACAGAAAACAGACTCCGTTCTTATTGTTTATTTAGCTTTAGTTAGAAAGAAATACATCTACCCCAGAGTCACAAAGTAATTTCTTCAGAGATGTAATTCCTCCTAGAATTGGTGCCTTGCACAAATGACTACAATGATGAGCATTTTTGAGTCCCAGCTATGAAAAAGAAGCTATGCAAAATGCAAAGCAGAGGAAGACACGGCTGTGATTTTCAAGGATTGTAGGAGCCCTCGGGCAAACACACTGCACACATGGAGAAATTAGCAAGAGCACCACATCCTAGCAGTCAAGAACCCTGAAGGTTTTAATCTTTGAATCATTATTTATTAGCCTCATGAACTTTGCCAAAATTTCTTATCAAAATACAGGGAATACCATAATACTTCTCCCTGATATAGATAAATATTTTGAATGAAGGGAGATGTGTATGTGTGGATATCTTATAAGCTGTAATATATTTAATCTAAATGGGCCCCTAAAATGCTAGTTGAAGGTCAAACAGGTAGGGTAAACAATATATCCTTTATTACCATCTTAGAGATTTACATTGTATGTTCAAATACTTGAGAAGTGCAGCGGTTGAAAAACTTGTTCAACTTTGTTTAACCCATTTCTAAAATCAATTCATGCTTACTTTCCTTGTCTGTCAATACAGGGAGGTAGGTTTCTGCAGAACAAACTGGATCAGTTTACACTTAGAAATTTATAGGACCATGGTGATCATATGAGAGAATATTTAAAAGTCTACAGAAAATAATGGAAGGAAAGTCTACAGAAAATAATGGAAGGAGAGTAGATTGGCTAGAGAAAGCTTACAGAGGATGTAGGCCTTGAAATATATTACCTAATTATTAAATAGTGAAATTATTTATTGAGTAGCTACACATATTTATGGAGTATATACAAATGGAGGAAGGTATTGGACATGAGGGGGCTACAGTACTAATCGATTTAGGATCTAAAAGGTGAATTAAGGCCTTACCATAATACAAACTGACACTTAAAAAAATTAAAATACAATGGGAAATAATTTGATAGAATTTTAGGAACAAAGTTGCATATGTAAATAGGAAATATCTATTTAGCCATTAAATTATTCTGATAATATTCACTTTACACAAAGCTTACTACTTATTTCATTAAACTAAATTTATTAGTTTAATCAACTACCTTTCAGGAACTTTATACCTAACTCCAATGTGCCATTACCAGCTAGGCTACTGAAGCAAGAAAGGTTATTATTGGCAATACAGCTACAACACAATTACTGGATCAATACATGAGAGTATTTTTTATGTATTAACCCTGTAAACCAAAAGTAGAAATAAATGTTAAGGGCTCTTTGACCCCAGGGATGTGTTCTAAGCATGGACGTTGTTGACAGAACCAAATATCCAGGATCATTTGGTGTGACCATATATGCTCATGGACATATTGGACAGGACCAAATTTCAAGGAACTTTTGGCATGAACTAAATGTCTCCATGGATAGTTTGGACAAGAACAAATATCCTCTAATAAACTATGTCAGAGATAGTACATTCTGGTGATTGGCTATGCTGCAGATGCATGTCCTATATTTGAAGCACATCCTTTTCCTCAGTCAGTATCAGGTATCATAAATGCCATAGGAAATATCCGTAGGGGCTCTAGTTCACACATTTTCTGTTAGTTATTTACTAGATGATAGAATATTAGATCATCTTTCTACATTTATTCAGAGAGCTGTACTCTTCATACATGAATATCACCTTTAATTAATTAAAGTTATATAAGATAAAAATGTCGTATAATATCTATTGTGTACCTAGAAAATTATCTTAAAAGAACTTTGGAACACCAGTTTAGAAGTTGACATAGTCATTTAGGTCTACATTTCATACTCAATTTACGCCTACAACCTCTCGTTATCTATTTTTATGCTCACTGTACCTAATGTTAGGTCTACTTCACAGTAGACAATATGGATGGAAGCACTTGCTAAAATTTTAAACGTGGCGTAAATTATCATCATTGTAACATCTTATTCTACTGGTTTACAGGAAGCTTTTAGTGGGAGATAGTAGTATTTTTCCCATTCTTATCCCAGTAAATCTTTTTTTTTTCCCTTTAAAAGTTAAGTCACTGAGGAGCACCATCTTTATATATAAAGTGTCAGCCAGGCTGGTACTTACCCTTCCGATTTTGTCCTTCTGAACTTAATGATTCCTTGCTGTGAAGGAGGCTGCTAGCACAGTAGTAAGTATTTATTCTCACTCATGTCACAGTCCAGGATAGGTATTACTAATCAGATGCTTCCCCATAAGGGACCTTGGAACCTGAACTTTTTCTTCCTTGTGACTCCACTATCCACTCTGCTTTAGACACTTAAAAGTAATTTTATGTTTTTCAATTATAGCTGACATACAATATTACATTAGTTGTGGGTGTATAACCCAGTGATTGGATATTATATAACTTACAGATAAGTCTGTAAGTTATATAAATCTAGTACCCAACTAACGCAATATGTAATTATTACAGTATTATTGACTATATTCCCAATGCTGTACTTTATATCCCCATAACTATTCTGTAAATACCAATTTGTACCTAACCCCTTTACCTTTTTCACCCATCCCCTCAGCCTTCCTCCCATCTTTCACCCAGTTCCTCCACTCCCTCCCTTCTGACAACCATTAGTTCTCTCTCTTATTAGATCCTTTCTTGATTTAACAGGCATTTGAGTAAAGAAGAAAGGTAAATAGATAAATGCCAAAAGGAAGGGAGGGAGGGGGGAAGGGAGGGAGGGGAAATAATTATGCCAAAGGTTTTTGTCTCTGGACTTGAAATAGAATACTCATATTTTCTTGTGCAGAATTCAGTCCTATGGCCAAATTGCCTGAAAAAGAAATATATTTCAACTATTTACTCAAGGAATTAAATGAAACTCAAACTAGAAAAATTAGGAAAAATTGGGGGTTCTAGTAGGGGTATTGGAGAGGTTAACAAGCCAAATTTCCTCTTTCTGCTGATTCCGTAAGTTTCTAGTGACATTAATTTATTAGCATTGAGTCGAGCCGTATTCAACAACACCTGGACTATTTGGGTTCGGGTCTTTCCCATCCCTGAGTCCAAAGACATCTTAAACAATTGCAGATCTTTTTTTGTGAAATACAGAACAAAGATTCTGCATATGTCCACATTTTGAGCATGTCATTGATATTCTGAAATTCTTCCTCAACCTACCTGTCATTTGAGGGATTCAGTTAAAAAACTTTGATGAAGGTCTATTGAAATGGCTCCTGCTATCCAGAACTGATGTATGAGAATTTAACCATCTGTTTCAGTTCTAGAGGCTCCATGGTCAATTTGCTATAGCAAAGATCCCTGAGGGTCAGATCATTTTGTTTCTCAAGCTGGCCCTGCTGTTCAGTATGGTCATCATGCCCATTTACCTCTGGCAGTTCCCAGTAAGTGCATCTTCTTGATCTCTGACATCTTTGTATCTTCTTATTCCCAATGAAGTCAAGAAGCTATTCCAAAATCAGCATTTCCCTCTAATATTCCTGGCCCCCGAAAGGGCCACCAATTAAGTGACTTAAAGGGACTGTAAGTGGTTTTCATTGACAGAGTAAGTGACTGGAAGGGTCACTGATAGGGATTTCTGAGGTGCTGGAATGTTTTGTTTCTTGTCCTGGTGATTATGTAGATGTTTCCCTTTGTGTTCACCTGGTACTTAGTTACCAGGTAAGGTTGTAGTCGGAAGGGTGAGGCTCAGGTGAGGTGGTTCTCTGTATCTGAGGCACGTCTTAAAGAAGCTGATACCTGGGATTCTCCACTGACCACAGTCCTGAAGTTGAGCACCAAAGTTTTTTGTTTTGTTTTGTTTTTTGAAGAGGAATATTGCTTGAATATGTATGATATAGACATTTCTGTGTCCATCTTGCAGTATATTTTACATTACTTTTGAAAACTTTAAATTGTGAAGTGATGTTAAACTTACAGAAGGTTGCAAAAATAATACATACAAGTTCTAGGTACCTTCACTCACCTTCCCTGATGTTAAACTTACATAACTCCAGTATAATGACCTCAGCCAGGAAGTTGACATGAAAACAATATTATTAATTAATCTATAGGCTAAAATTTTTCTGGTTACTCCACTAATTTCCTTTCAGTGGACAGAATCTAATTTAGGATCCCACATTGCATGTACTTGTCATAAGCTATACTTTATTTTCTGCATATATACCCATCTATGTGAGATCCTTAAAGAAAAATAACCCAAATGTAATATCCTAAATACATAACAAAATATTTGCTGATAGAGTTATTAGATTAATAATTGTGGAATGAATAAACCCTGCAAGATTTTCAAGGGCAGGGCTTTAATCCTAATTCCCAGTATTATACCCTCATTTGATATTCGAATTGTTTGTTTAACAGTGAGTAAAAATGAAATATATAAATTGGGTACTTCTCATGGCACAAATGATACAAACTCAGCAGAAAATAAAATCCAGTTCCTTTTTTATCACTTTATAAGAATGTTCCTTTTGAAAGGGGGAGAGAATATAGATGCGAGAGAAAGTAAAGCAATTTATCAGGAATACCTAAGGGAAATGGTTTTGAATCTCATTTTAAAATGTATGTTAGCCATGGGTTAACAGAAAAGAGAAGAAGGTGATTTTTGCAGATGTGTAAGACTGGCAAATGGGCACAAAAGATGATAGGATAAAAAGCAGGATATTTTTTTTTGAAATCAACAAGCAGAGATAATTTATTAAAGATTTTTATGCATGTTCTGAGAACTAAATAAATGGAGTTTCTGAGTGCTGAATTTCTTTTTGAACTTGATTAGATTTTTGCATGATAGAAGCTTGCTTTATTCATTCTTTGAATGAATAAAAAGTCTAAAATCATATAAACTAATTGCCTACTGGGAATTGGAAATAATAATTCAGAGGAAAATGTGGATTTTCTTCTTAATCACATCATTGCTATAAGAAAATGTACAATTGATTTTAAAATCTAGAGTCTAAAGCACAATTTGATCAACTAATTAATTTAAGAGGAATCTATTAATGGCATTCTTTATTTGTTGAATTATAGCACTTTTCAGTTTTTGATTTTTAGGATATATTCATGATGACAGTTATTTTTTTGGTGGGCACAATTATCAGTTACTCTCCTTTTACTTTACCATAGTAATATTTTTATTTTTACATTGGTATGCATGATTTCTTACCTGGTTAAGTGCATCCTTTTCTGATATCTCTCAAAATTTTGGATTTTGTTTCAAAATATCTGGAAAGCTCTGTTTTTCCTCGAGTGTGACAGCTCTAAATGGAGTGAGATTTTAACTGGAGCCTGGTGTTCTCCTGTTTAAAAGTGATTAGTATACAGTGTGGAAAGGAGCTGAATACTTAATGCAGTCACTTTCCTTCTCCTGAGACTTTAATTCTCCTCCAGTTGATCAGCTGAGAAGGCAGTGGTCAAAGACTAATTGGCATAATATTCAGTGTGTTTCCCTGCCTCTTATTTTGAAGAACAAAGGCACAGCTAATAAAAACAGCCAGATAATATATTTGAATATTTGTTGCATTTAAGATGTTAGATTAATATTTCTTCATCTTTTAAAAATGAAAATTTTGTGGTATTAGAAGACCCGAAATGCATGTCTTTTTTTGAACTGTTGATATTTATGAAAAGAATTTAGATGCATATGAGTATGTTACAGTTGTCATTGTTTGCATTAAAATATTTTCAAGCTCTGTCCGGTGTTGCTCAGTTGGTTGGAGCATCATGCCATGCACTGAAAGGTGGCAGGTTTGATTCTAGTTAGGGCATGTACCTTGGTTGCGGGTTCAATCCCTGTTGGTGGGCATGTACGGGAGGCAACTGATCGATGTTGTTTCTCTCTCTCCATCAATCAATCAATAAAATATTTTCAAATATACCTGCTTGATTTGGATAAAAATGTTTAGTCACAAGCATCAGTGGTGTGGTTTGTTAAAGTGAGCTTCCATATTTGGTCTGTTGACACCCATAAAGCATATAAAACAAACTCCTCATTCTCTCTTCCAAACTGGTTTCCCCACACTTCTGCATTCTTTGTCTCTTTTAATGGCACCATCATCTGTGCAGTTGCTCAGATTAAGCCCACAGTGATGATTACTTCCATGTTGGGTCTTGTGTCTATTACAGTCAAGCACCATACTGTGATGTTTTGGATACTTTTTATCATTGTTTTATAGGCCACTCTTTCTATTTACTAAAAAAATCTTTTTTGCTATAAAAGAATATGCTGTGTTATTGCAGCCGCCGCCTCATACATCTCATGTTTATCACATCTCTTGATGGCATCTTTTTCTCTAGTGTTTGATTTAATCTCATGTTGTTTTGTTCATCATGGCCCCTAACTTTATAACACCCACTATTGATATTGCCAGTAAGAGGGCATGTTGAGTGATTAACGTGGAAACAAAATTAAAAGTGACTGCGGACTATGAAAGTTGGAAATTGGTGATTGTTTTTACTTGCGTGTCATCCAGGCATGTCCTAGTCCACCACAGCTGTCATCTTGAAGAACAAGAACAGAGTGATGGGAGCCGTGAAAGGGTCTGCTTCATTGGGTGCAATGAGCCCAACAAAAACTTAAGAATGACTCATATTAGATAAGAAGAAACTTCTGATGGTCTAGATTGAAGACCAGACACAGAAGCATATCCATCTCAGCACCATGATGATAATGGCCAAAGCAAAATGTGTCTTTGTCACGTAAAAAGAAAAGGCTGGACCCAACTGTGATACCAGTTCAAGAGCCATTATGTATTACGCGAGTTGAACGTTAGTGGTGGCTCTCTAAGTTCTGATGTGAAGGCAGCTGAAGCATTTTTTGGAACTCTAAATCAATTGAGGAGAAAAATTACTTGCTAGAGAAAATACTCAATATGGATGAAACCTCCCTATTCTGTAAACAAGAAAATACTCAATATGGATGAAACCTCCCTATTCTGTAAACAGATGCCTGAAAGGACTTTCATCCAAAAGGAGGCCAAGTCAATGCCAGATTTCAAGGCTTTTAAGGACAGGACAATGGCCTTGCTTAGGGGAATGTTGCAGGCTACAAATTGAAATCCTTTGTGATGTGGCACAGGGAGTATCCCAGGGCCTTCAAGCATATTGATAAGCACAGACTGCCAGTGTACTATGGAGTCAATAGGAAGTCATGGATGTTACAGCTCCTCCTCCAAGTTGTCCTCCTGAATTTCTATGCCAGAGAAATGGAGAAGTACTCGGTGATCTTCATCCCAATATCAAAGTGGTGTTTTTTCCTCCAAATACTATTTTTTTTTTATTCAATGGATTAAGGGGTTACAGCAGCCTTTGAGGCCTACTACCTGAAATGAAACTTTTTCCAGGCTATTGCTATAACTGAGAAAAACACTGAGAAGTCACTGATGCAATTCTGGAAGGATTATAACATCTATGACTGTATCAAGAACTTGGCTTAGAGTGATGTCTCCAAAGAATGCATAAATAGCATTTGGAAGAAGACACTCAGATAGTTTTCCATGACTTCAAAGGCTTTGCCAAAGGATGAAGAGGTTGCAAAAAACCCACAACGCTGTGGTTGAAATGGCAGCCAACTGAAACCTGGGTGTGGTTGAGCATGACATTGAGGAGCTCCTACAGGTGGTTTCTGAAGAACTGGCTAGTGAGGAGTTGATGGAAATGAAACAGGAATGCATAGCTGAACAGGCAAGGGAAAAGGAAACTGCAGGAGGAGAAAAAGAACCACAAAGGAAATTCACAGGGAAGAGTTTAGCAGTGGCTTTTGCAGACCTCAAAAAGCTCCTTAAAAAGTTTGAATACATGGACTCCTGACATAAAAATGTTTCATTAATAGAGAGGGGGAATGCTCATGCTGCATTATTGTCTCTTAAAAAAATATCTATATATATAAAAGCCTAAGCGGGAGACCAAAGATGGCGGCATAGGTTAACGCCGGAGATTGCTGCCTTAAACAACCAATTCAAATTAAGCCTGAAAAAGGGAACGGACAACATCCAGAACCACAGGAGGGCTGGCTGAGTGGAAATTCTACAACTAGGAGTAAAGAGAATATC
>NW_006287547.1:3489132-3490789 GCF_000327345.1 Myotis davidii
GAGGGTGGGGGAGGGGAGGGTAAAGGGGAAAGAGCAACCAAAGGACTTACATGCAGGCATAGAGGCCTAACCAATGGACACGGACAACGGGGGGGTGGGGGTGGTGGTGGAGGGTGATGTGGGGACAGGGACACATATGTAATATCTTAATCAATAAAAAATATATTTAAAAAAAAAAGCCTAAGCAACTGTTACGACTGGTTGACCGATCGCTATGACGTGCACTGACCACCAGGGGGCAGGCGCTCAATGCAGGAGCTGCCCCCTGGTGATCAGTGCGTTCCCATAGCCAACCTCCTGTAGCTGGCCAACCTCCCACAGTTTCTCCCCCCATCTGGCTGCCCCAATCAGGACTGGGAGAGATGGCCCCAATCAGCCCCAATTGCCAGCCAGTCTGAGGGACCCCACCTGTGCACGAATTCATGCACCGGGCCTCTAGCATAATGAATAAAGAAACAAACCAAATAAACCACCATAGACATATTTCTGAAAAGAGTGACACCTCCTCAGGAAGAGCCTCAGGCAGGTCCAACAGGAGGTGTTCCCAAAGAAGACATTGCTCTCGTAGGCCTTCCTGATGACAGGTCCTGAAAGCCTTCCAATGCGACAGGATGTGGAGATGAGGACAGTGATGTATATGTCCTGACCCTGACCCTGACCCTGACCCTGTGTAAGCCTAGGTTAACATATGTGTTCATGTCTTAGTTTTGAACAGAAAGGTTTAAAAATAAAAAAATACGTCTTATGGAATAAGGATATAAAGAAAGAAAATATTTTGTGAAGCTGTACAATATGGTGTATTATTGTTATTATAAAAATTCAGCATTAAAAATTAAAATGTTTATAAAGCAAAAATGTTATAATACATTAAGTTTAATTTAATATTGAAAAACAGCTTAAAATAAGTTTAGTGTAGCCTAAGTGTACAGTATTTATGAAGTTGTGCATAGTAATGTCCCAGTCTTTCACCTTCACCTACCACTCACTGACACCCAGAACAACTTTTAGTTTAGCAGGCTTCATTCATGCTAAGTGCCCTATATGGGTCTATCATTGTTTATATTTTATACCATACTTTTACTGTACCTTTTTCATGTTTAGATATGTTCAGATGCACAAATACTTAGCAATGTGTTACAATTGCCTATGGTATTCAGTAATGTGCTCCATAGGTTTGTAGCCTAGGTGTATAGTAGGCTATACCACCCAGGTTTGTGTTAAATACACTCTATGATGTTCACACAATGATGAAATTGTCTAATGACACATTTCTTAGAATGTATCCTTGTCATTAAGTGACTCATGACTGTATAGCAGTGATTTTCAACCAGTGTACCATGGCACCCTCGTGTGCTGCAAGAATTTTTAAAACATGCAATACCTAACTATTTCGTCAAGGGCACTGACATCTTTTCCCTTAGATTGTCAAATAAAAAAATGACAACAGCCAACACAACAATAGCTGTCCGGTGTGAATGATTTTACCTCTTTTTTGTCATATTGGCAAACAATACAATTTCTGGTGTGCAGCAGAATTTTAACAATTAGATGATGCATGCCATGAGAAGAAAACGGTTGAAAACCGCTGCCCTGTGTTGAAGGTGATGAAAACGTTTTTGTTATTCTGATGAGACAACTTTTGGAAAAAAACAAAGGA
>NW_006287547.1:3490858-3497096 GCF_000327345.1 Myotis davidii
GCTGGTGGAGGATTGTGCCTCAATATTGATGGGTTTTGACTGGTCAGGGTGGTTTTTTGCTGGAGCAGTCTTGGCAATTTCTTAAAATAAGACAACAATAAAGTTTGCTGTATTGATTGACTCTTCCTTTCCTGAACAATTTCTCTGTAGCATGTGATGCTGTTTGATAGCATTTTACCTACAGTAAAACTGCTTTCAAAATTGGAGTCAATCTTCTCAGACACTGTCACTGCTTTATCAACTAAGTTCATGTAATATTGAATTTAGTTGACAAATTCTGCTAGCTTCAACTTTTCTTCGGCATCTTCCTCACCTCTCTCAGCCTTCATAGAATTGAAGAGAGTTAGGGCCTTGCCTTGAATTAGATATTGGTTTAAGGCAGCGGTTCTCAACCTGTGGGTCGCGACCCCTTTGGCGGTCGAACGACCCTTTCACAGGGGTCGCCTAAGACCATCCTGCATATCAGATATTTACATTACGATTCATAACAGTAGCAACATTACAGTTATGAAGTAGCAAGGAAATAATTTTATGGTTGGGTCACAACATGAGGAACTGTATTTAAAGGGCCAGAAGGTTGAGAAACACTGGCTTAAGGGAATGTCGTGGCTGGTTTGTTCTTCTAAGTAGACTATTAAAACTTTTTCCAAATCAGCACTAACGCTCTGCCACTTTCTTATCATTCATGTGTTTACTGGAGTAGCACTTCTTAAAAATTAAAAAAAAAATTATTAATAGGGGTGAATTGGTTAATAAAATTATATCGGTTTCAAGCATATAATTCTATGATACATCATCTGTATATTGATTGCACTTTTAATTTTCTTCAAGCAGTTTACCTTTGCATCCACAATTTGGCTAACTGGTACAAGAGGCTTAGCTTTTGGTTTAATCTCAGCTCCTAACATGCTTTTTTCACTTAGCTTAATCATTTCTAGCTTTTGATTTAAAGTGAAAGATGTGCAACTCTTCCGTTCATTTGAACACTCAGAGGCATTGTACAGTTATTAATTGACCTAATTTTAATATTGGTGTGTCTCAGGGAATAATGAGGCATAAGGAGAAGGAGAGAATTAAGAGATGGGGGAGCAGCCAGTCAGTGGAGCAGTCAGAACATAAAAAACATTTATCAATTAAACATGTTTTATATGCGTATGGTTCATGGTGCCCCAAATCAATTACCACAGTAACATCGAAGATCACTGGTCAAGGATCACCAAACATATATACTGATAATAAAAAGTTTGAAATATTGCGAGTATTACCAAAACGTGACAGAAACTCCAAGTGAGGAAATGCTGTTGGAAAAATGGCTCCAATAAACTTGCTCGATGCATGGTTGCCACAAACCTTTAATATATGAAAAACACAATATCTGTGAAGCACAATAAAAGAAAGTACAATAAAATGAGGTGCACCTGTACCTCTCTTGTCTGTGACAACTCCATTCTCAGGCACAAAGCTAGCTTACTTCTTCATAAGCAATTACTTGAGCATTTGCATGAGATTTCTTATCTCATTTTTTGTCTCTCTTACCCATCCCTCCCTGTTATATCTTTCACTAGAGGCTCAGTGCACAAAATTCATGCATGGGGGTGGGAGGGTAGGTCCCTCAGCCTGGTCTGTGCCCTCTTGCTGTCCAGGACCCCTTGGGGATGTCTGCCTGCCAGCTTAGGCACGAGGGGTCCTTAGCACTGCCGTGGAGGCAGGAGAGGCTCCTGCCACCATCACTTTACTTGCCAGCGGTGAGCTCATCTTGTGGAGTGGTGCTCCCCCTGTGGGAGCTCACTGACCACCAGGGGGTAGCTCCTGCATTGAGAGTCTGCCCCCTGGTGGTCAGTGCGTGTCATAGTGACCGGTCATTCTGCCATTCGGTTGATTTGCATATTAGCCTTTTATTATACAGGATATTGCTATCAAAGCACTCTTCATGAGACACATCTCTGGATTTGCCATTTGCTTGTCCAAGTACACACCCTGGTCCTAATCTATACAGGATAAGACAAGACCTCTCTGATATTTTTAACATGTTATCCAAAGTCCTCTGCCTGGTGTTAGAAGAGGCAGCCTTTTGTTTGTTTGTTTGTTTGTTTTAGTATTTACTCATGCACTTGATCTTCCACCTAAATCAGACATTATTATTAATTTATGTCTTCCTTGCTGTGTTTTAGCTCTTTTGTTTATCTGGGATATATTTTTACATTTGATCTTAGCCAAAAGGCCGAGAAGCGATTGGGATATATTTTTCACTTTTATCTCTACCTATTATAAGACCATTTAGCATAGACTATATGTCACTTTTTGTATGATTAAGCACTCTTTAAAGACTGTCTCAGAAAAAATTAATATCTCCACACTGTTATTTCATAGGACCTGTCCATAATTATGTTACTGTATTTTGCCTTGTATCATCATTTGTATTTATAAATTGTCTCCCTATTAGGGCATCAGCAGTTTAAGGTAGGGACCATGGCTTGTTCTTCTGTGACACTCTTAGAGTTCTAAGCACGGTTTCTAAGAGAGTAGATACTTAGGTGCTTGCAGACTGAATCTGGAATATATGCAAGAATCCATTGTATTTTCTTAATATAGTGAACTATAAAAAGATGACAATGTCTGTAATATAGGTTATTATTTAAAATACCCAATTTTCAATTGTTTGCACTGTGAAAGGAGGTATAAATTTGCAAATTAGGTAGAATAAATAAAAACTTAATTACATGGACTAGTAAGAAAGCAGGATTCCTTTATAGGGAGGTGAATTTTGATTCTGTGTTTGAAGAATATATTAAATATACTTAGGAAGCAGGGATATATATAAGGGTCATAGGTTCTGTAGAAATCTGGATTTAAGGAAATCTCTTAATTTTTAATCATGTAAGCTTAAGCCACTTAACCTTAGATTCCCTTCCTAATCTATAAAATGGAGATAATAGCATTCACTCTATTAACTTTACTGGGTGTTTTGATATTTAAATGAAGTAGTGAACCAGATAGTATTTTGCAAACTCTAAATTTTAATACACATGGAAGTTATTATTTTAAAAACTGTCATCAGTTTCTTGGGTCTATCACAAGAATCAAGAAATTAATATTTATGAACAACTATTGCTTTTTTTGTAAATAAGAAATACAATAGTATCCTTCAATATCCCATCCTTGTTTTTATCATGTTTCAAGTTGTTAAGATAGAGAGAATTTTATATTTTATTTTGGAGTATAGCAGATGAGGCTTTAGTCAACTGAAGTTTTTGATATTCATTACTATTCAATCTCATTATTGCAAAACTTATGGGATCCATTCCTACTACCCTATTAGTCAAGCAGAGGGCATAAAGGCTTTAAGATCTGACAAAAGAATAATAATCTTTGCAGAAAAAAATATTGACCTAAAAGAGATTTAACTCCCACTACAAAGTTATAAAATTTATGAAAAGATGAACTTACTATGCTTTCCACACCTATATTTTCCATCATTATTTTTTGCCCTCTGTTGCCTGGCATATAGAAGCTACTTAAATATTTGTTGCATGCATGCATAAATATATGAATTCAATAATTGATTGATTTGTATAATAATGTTAAGCTAAAAATGCCAGTATAACTCTCAAACTCAGCTGATATTTCCAAAATATTTAGGAGATAGGAATCAATACCATTTTTTAAAATAGTCCTATAGAGCCCTGACTGGTTTGGCTCAGTGGATGGAGCATTGGCCTGTGGACTAAAGGGTCCCAGGTTTGATTCCAGTCAAGGGCATGTACCTTGGTTGCAGGCACATCCCCAGTGGGGGATGTGCAGGAGGCAGCTGATCAGTGTTTCTCTCTCATCGATGTTTCTGACTCTCTATCCCTCTCCCTTCTTCTCTGTAAAAAAAATCAATAAAATATATTAAAAAAAATAATCCTATAGAGCTATGGTGTAAGGGGCAGGGATAAACTTTTTAGAAAATGTTAATCGCAACACTTGGAAGACTGTTTTAACTGAGTTGCCAATTAAGAGTGGAGTTATAGAAAAGCCAAGGAGGTTGATATTAATCAGGAAAGACCTGAGCACAGAGGCACATTACCATCAGGTTTGTGTCCATGAGTAGTAACCTCAGCAGCTTCTTCTCTGGGCTTTTGTTTGAATTATTAATGTAACTGGAGCCTTTAGATCAGACATTGTGTTCAATTCTTTATTATTATCACTAGAGGCCCGATGCACAAATTCGTGCATGGGTAGGGTCCCTAAGCCTGGCTGACGATCAGGGCTGATCTCTGGGGTGACTGGTGGGGCAATCGGGGCCCCTGCTGGCACCTGCCTTGGCTGGCCTGGGGCCTGTGGGCTGGGGGCAGCTCCTGTGTTGAATGCCTGGCCCCTGGTGGTCAGTGCACATCACAGCAATCAGTCGTTCCACTGGTCGTTCCACTGTTTGTTCGATTTGCATATTAGGCTTTTATTATATAGGATACTTTTTCTATATATATTGCCTTTATTTATACATTGGGGTCCTCCCAACATTTTGTATTCTTTTCATTTTATGTGATAAATTTGCTCAGTTACTGAGCCAGTTATAAAGGTGTTACCAAGTCTTTTTCTACTGGTGGAGACATTTCTAGTGCTTTATTGATCATATGGTAGAATTATTGATTTATGTTAATAATATGACATCAATAATACCATCTTACTTTTCTGAGCACTTATATGTATCAGGCACTGCTCTAAGTATTTTGTTTTTTGTTTTTGTTTTTTTAAATCTCCATAGCCACTCTATAATTAGGTACTATTAGAATTAAAGTTCACAGACAAAGGCAGAGAGAAGTTAGTAATCTTTCCAAAGTTCTCACGGCTAGGAAGTGTTGAAGCTGAGCATTAATCCTAGATAGCCTGGTTTAGGACCAACGAGTTTAATCACCATTGTAACTATTTGTTATAACACACACTTAATGGTATTTAAAGAATATTGACCATGTACTTTTAAAACTTAAGGCGGTTAAGATGAAGATTATAACTAAATCAACAAAGAAAAGCCCAATTAGAATGCACTAGAAAAGAGAATGAAATCAATAAATTAAAGTGTTTTCTAAAATAAGAAATATGAATAACTACATGCGTTTATTCTCAAACTTATATTAAAAATCTGCCAAAGCACTACCCTTGGAACTGGGGTCATAATTCCTATCAGTAGCTGAATTATGTAAATGTAATTATTAAATTGAAATTTATTATATTTCTTTAAAAATGTTAATCTGCATAAAAAGTACTTCTGAGAGGTAAAGTGCTTACACACTATGCAATTGTCATTAGAAGGCATAGAATTTCTGTATGGTGCCCATGAAGTCCTGCCACTCAGGTGTCCTTTACAGCAGCCCACTGTGAGGGGCACAGCTGGCTAATGGTCTTCAGTTGAAGCACCTTTGGATCCTCCAGCATTCACTCCATGGACAAGCTTCCCATGTGCTTCTCCAAGTCAAGGACTGAGCCTAGTGTAGGTGCTCGAGCCCAGCCACTCCTGCCTGGTTTTTGACTCTTCCAAAAGGCAACCTATTTTTGGTAACTCCCTTTTAGCATAGCTGAGACTTTCTGTGACCTGCATTGCCTTCTGAAGCTTTCACACCTAATTTTCCTCTCTTTCCTTATAGGTTTTAGACTTGCATCTGGGCCCAGAGGCTCTTCCTACTTATTTCTGCTTCCTCTTCTATGTCTTTTATTTTTCATAGACACATCCCTCAATAAATATCTGAGACTTCTGATCCTATCATGGTATCTGTTTCTCAACAGCAATATATATATAATTATAAAGTATATGTAAAAAATCATGAAATTCCTTGTGCAAAACACTTTCTAAATTCATTTAATATGCCTGTTCAGTGCAGTTTCTGGGGTTGTGGCAATGTTCACAACCCCATAAATTCATGATGGTCATTTCATCAGGAGTGAGATGTTGACGATTGCATCTATGAAATAAAAAGGAAGCCTATGCCATGGCCAGTGTGGCTCAGTTGGTTGGAGTATGGCCCCATGCACTGTAAGGTCCCGGATGGATTCCTGGTCAGGGCACATATCTAGGCTGGAAGTTCACTCCCCTGCTGGGGCATGTACAGGAGCCAACTGATCGATGTATCTCTCTCACATTGATGTTTCTCTCTCTCTCTCTCTCTCCTCTCTCCTCTCTCTCTCCTCTCTCTCCCCTCTCTCCCCCTTCCTCCCTCCCTCTCCTCCCTTCTTTCCTCTCTAAAAGTCATTTTATAAAAAG
>NW_006287547.1:3497611-3505918 GCF_000327345.1 Myotis davidii
TCTCTCCTCTCTCCTCTCTCTCTCTCTCTCCTCTCTCCTCTCTCTCTCCTCTCTCTCCCCTCTCTCCCCCTTCCTCCCTCCCTCTCCTCCCTTCTTTCCTCTCTAAAAGTCATTTTATAAAAAGGAATTCTATTACAGGGAACACATAAACATTTTTTAAAAACTTTAAAAATTGGAATGTTGTGCATAAAAATGTGTGTGTATGTGTGAGGAGAGAGAGAGACACAATAAAAAGGTTGAAAATAAAATTGTGGCATCCCTTTGGTAAGTAGAATCAGTTTTAAAAGACATAGAAATCATAATAGCATTGGAAAATCAGCTAAAAATATAAATTATCCTTTTGATAATAGTTCTAGAGAAAGAACAGAGAAAGGTGAGGGGGAAATATTTGAAGAAATAAATCAAAGGACTCCTACTCTCATTATGACAAACATGTAACCTGTACCAACCTTCTCACTGAGGATAACCATAAAAGCTGGATAAAATTTTTAAAAATTAAGTAAAATAACAACATCTGTTTGAACACATCTGAGAGGTGACACATTCCTTCTGATAACTACAGGAGCTCTTACACACAGGTTGGTTCATTTTGGTACGAGTGAAAGTTTACTCTATTCAAATTGTACTCTTAATATTGAGCCACCTGTTCCACAAATAAAATTATGATTTGTTATTAAGTCTTTGATTTGAAATGGGTAATTATTTCAGTGAATTTGGTAACCTAATTTGCATAAGTCTCTACCTGGGACTTATATTCTTTTTAAGATCCTGATCAGAATTCATTTCTGAGACCTTAGAAAATGTATCCAGAATTCAAAATTGGCACCATTATTTTATCTTAACAATATGTAACCAAAAAATGCATCTATGTATACTCAGAAGAAAGCCCTTTACTCAAATTGAAAGTTATTTGGTGATAAATGATGGGACAAAATATTTCTGAATACTGTATACATGTATACCGTATATATTTGTAATGTTTTAAAAATATTGTTAAGATAAAATAGTGGTACCAATTTTGGATTCTGGATATGTTTTCTAAGGTCTCAGAAATGAATTCTGATCAGGATCTTAAAAAGAATATTTTCTTTTAAAGTAAATAGCACTTTTACTGAAACCGGCTATCTGTCTCCAAGCCAAAGCAATTTGAAACAGTCTGTTTGATAAGTGTCTTCAGTGGAAGAACCCAATTTCCTGCTTATTCTGGCTTTCAGTGAATAAAAAAAAAGGCTCAGAGAAAGGATGATATATTTCTAAAGTAGAATAAAAGCAACAAAGAAAAGCTGAATCAATTACTGTAGAGAGTTATTAGCAAATTTTATAAAAGAGAATTCATTATAATTAAGTTTTCAACATTGATGTAATATCACTTTCCAATTTATCTTCTACTTTTCAAGAGCACATGCTCTATTATCTATTATGAACTTCTTATATATTTTGGATAATTCATTTTATTAATCGGAGCTACACATAGTCACATTTTCAAATTATCCTCCCCAGTTGTCACCTGTTTGTTTTGTGTCTATGCCAAGTCAGAAATTTAGGAATGTTCAAGAATCAGGAAACTTTACTTAGTCTGTCTCTCTGTCCAACTATGTATCTGTCTATCTAAAATTTATGTTTTGATGTGAATAACATCAACAAGTTTTCAAAGAGAAAAGGTAATATTTTTGACTGAATATTTGTTATAGCTAGGTTTCTTATTTTGGAAAACAGTTTAAGCAATGTGATTATGAATATACATTTATAATGAACAGAATTTACTTGCTGAACTAGTCTTTCTAAAAATTTCTCAGAGGGTAATTTTATTGATTTGTTTCTTAGATATTGTTTTCAGTTCATTGATGCAGCGATTTAGAACAATAGGTATTAAATGTCTATTTACTGGGATCTTAGTTTTATAATATGGCACAGAAATTAAAATGATGCTTCAATGTATACCATAAAAATCTATCAACTTGATAGGGGTTGGTAAGAATTCTAGTTATTAGAATGGCTCTTTTACATATAAAATTGTCAATCCTAAGAGTGCAATTCTTTTTTCTCTTTTATTAAATTTATTGGGGTAACATTGGCTAAGTAGATCATATAGGTTTTAAGTATAGATTTCTACGATACATGATCTGTACCTTACATTGTATGCCCACCCTCCAAAGTCAAACCATCTTCTATCACCATTCATTTGACTCCCTTTATCTTTTACTATGATGCTTTCACCCACCTTCCCTCTGGTAACCACCATACTATTGTCTGTGTCTGTGAGTTTCAGTTTTGTATCCCATATATGAATGAAATTATATGGTTCTTAACTTTTTATGACTGACTTATTTCACTTACAATAATAGTCTCAAGATCCATCCATGTTGTCAGAAATGGCGGTATGCCATCTTTTCTTATGACTGAGTAGTACTCCATGGTATATAGGTACCACATCTTCTAGTTGTTTCCATGTCTTGGCCACCATGAATAGGGCTGCAATGAACATAGGGGTGCATATGTCTTTGTGAATAAATGTTTTTCAAGTTTTTTGAGTAGAGACACGGAAACAGGATTGCTGGGTCATATGGCAACTCTATTCTTAATTTTCTGAGGAACCGTCATACTGTTTTCCATGGTGGCTGTATCACTTAGCATTGCTACAGCAATGAATGAGAGTTCCTTTTTCCTCGCAACCTCTTTAACACTTACTATTTTCCTTTTATTTACTTATTGATTTCCTTCTTTTTGTAGTTTTTGATCTCTATTTTAATAAGCATGTAAAATATAGCATCTTAATTATGGCAGATAATTTTTATTTTATTTTATAAATTCACTAAGTATCCCCAAAATAAATACTTTCTGTAATAATCAGTGGAAATTTCCTAGTTAATGTAACTGTCAACTCAGTTGATATTTGGTAAACCAAAGAAATATTATTAGTGGTCTCTTCTATAACTGTCAGGAGTGTCCAGTCCATAAGAATGATATTTAGCTGTAAGGCTTTAGAACTGAAAGTCATTTCTCTGAAAATAGCAATTTGAAAATGTACCAGTTTTACAAAAGTCAGTTTATTTAGATGGATCATTTTTGCAATTTAGATATTGTTATCTAATGATGCATGGTTTGTTACATTGAAAACACTTTAAAATTTCCACTTACAGTTTACTTACCATGTTGAAAATAGATTCAACTGGGGTAGTTATTAAGCTATTGTCTTTCAGTTCCAAACATACCTTTTATGTGATTTGTGAAGCTGGGGCTGGGACTCTGAAAACTATTATTTCTATTCTCAGGAACTGTTAAATTATGCCAGTAGAATACACTGTAGAGTGTAGAGATACCAGAAGGCAGGAGGTGAAAGAAGAAATTGCTGCTCCTAGTTTGCTTTTTTTTTAATTGCAGTCATCACAGTAAAGCTCCAGACCCAGGCCCTCATCTCCACCCTTCTCAGTTCTGATAACCCCAGATTCCTCCTCCATTCCCCCATCCCTAGGGTAATGGGGCTGCTCCATACAGTCCTCTTTATGTGTTGCCTCGGGGCTTCCTTTTTTGTTTCTTTAGTCTTTTAGCAACTGTTTAAAAATTCTTTATGATTGCCCTGGCCAGATGACTCGGTTGGCTGGATGGTCATTTTGTGCACCAAAAGGTGGCAGTTTGATCCCATGTCAGGGCACATATGGGAGCCAACTGGTTGCTGTTTCTCTCTTACATTGAAGTTTCTCTCTCTCTATCCCTTCATCTCTCTCCAAACAAAATAATAATAAGTAACTAAAAATATATATCCTTGGGTGAGATTTGAAAAAAAAATCTTTATGATTCTGTTTACATACTACATGTTGCATATTTGCATTAATTGTTATATATAATGTGTTATCTGTTCATATTGCTATTGTAGTTTTTTTGTTTTTCTGACTGTACCTTTCTATAGTCAGTGAACAAGTGTTTTATTTATTTATTTTTATTCCTTTTTATTGTATACTAGTAAGGGTTTTGACTTCAAGTTTTCATGTAGGATGTAGAAAGCTAGAAAGACAATTGCTTCCAAATTGCAAAAACAACAAGAACTCAGAATAGTCTAAAAATTCACAAATTTTCAAACCAGTGAAAGAGCTGAGGGCACAGGCCAACCAACTAACTTATAATCTAAGGATAGACATAGGGGTAGGATCATATCCACTAGGTCAGTGGTCGGCAAACTGAGGCCCCTCTTCCACAAAATACCACATGCGGGCATGCACATACAGTGCAATTGAAACTTCGTGGCCACACTCAAGGTGCCAAAGAGCCGCATGTGGCTCACGAGCCACAGTTTGCCGACCACTGCACTAGGTAATAGTGGGGCAGATTGAGCTAAAATTCTTAACAAATGCAGAAGGCCAAGTGTGTAGTATCAACATAATATAAAAACTCCAGAGGCCATAGATACAAGAAGATTTCACACTCACTCCCAGCATGTTACACATGGAAATCATTGATGGTTCACAATAAAGGATGGAGGGAAATGTAAAAGGCCTGAGAACACTGATCTCATGGGGCAGGCCTGCGGGAAGGGCCAACACCGCTCCAAGCAACAGAAGCGTATTGCTGGGATGGGGGGGACAAGGAAAGAGCATGGACAGTGATTCTCTGTGAGACTCTGAACTAAAGGAAACCCTACAGTTGAAGATGGAGGATATATTAGGTCAATTCTCCGGTGAATCATTCCTTCCTGTGAATGTCAGGTGCCACTAGAGGGATCTGAAACCTCTGGTGCATTGTAGGAAACCATAGCAATAACAATGCCAAACATTAACACAGCATGTATGAGCAGATTAGATGGGTAAATGAGCCAAAGATATAGAAGCTATATGAAGTGTTAAGGAGAGGAAAAAAAAAAAAGCAAAACAATGGAGATGAAGAAAGCCTTCAATTGTCTTATCAATAAACTCAAAGCTATGTCAAAAGAAATTACCCAACTGAAACAAAAGGTGATAATAAAGTACAAACAACAAACTAGAACAGAATATGCAAGATCTGTGTAACAAAATAAAACCTATGGATAATTAGAATTTCAGAAGGAAACAGGGCAGCATAAACATTTGAAGAATTAATGGTAAAGAATTTTCAAACGTTAATGACAATTATGCAACGACTGATTCAAGAAACTCAGACAATGCTAAGCAGGACAAATAACAAAAACAACCACAACAACCCTCTAAGCATATTATATATAATTTTTAAAAATATATTTTATTGATTTTTTAGAGAGAGGAAGGGAGAGGGATAAAGTTAGAAACCTCGATGAGAGAGAAGCATTGATCAGCTGCCTCCTGCACACCCCGCACTGGGGCTGTGCCAGCAAACAAGGTACACGCCCTTGACCGGAATTGAACCTGGGACCCTTCAGTCTACAGGCCGACGCTCTATCCACTGAGCCAAACCGGTTAGGGCTATATATAATTTTTTATTTATTAATTTACTTATTTATTATAGTTAAAGTGCTAAAAATCAAGGATAAAAACAAACTCTTGAAGGCAACCCCCAAAAAAAAGCTAATGTAAAAGAAAGATAAGGATATTACCACAGACTATAGATTATTAATGGAATAATCTCTTTAAAGAAAAAAATGTTTACCCAGAATGCTAAGCACAGCAAAATATATTTCAAAAATGAAGAAGAAAAAAATACTTTTTTAGACAAACAAAATGAAGAGTTTATTGCCAGTAGATCTACACTACTAGAAGTCTTTAAGGAAGTATTTCCAGCACAAGGGATACAGGGTGGGACAAAAGTAGGCTAACAGTTGTTCATATGGAAAATATAATAATTAACAAACTATAACAATACAAGAATAAACTCTTTCACATACTTATAACTGTAAACCTACTTTTGCTCCACCCTGTATATTAGACACAAACAATTTTACACAAAGGAATCAAGAATGCTAAAAATGTAATAAATACATTTAGATATGAAACGTATTTTTTGAATTTTTAATTGCTCTAAAAGATAACTGATCATGTAAAGCAAAAATAGTGGCTATGTGTTATGTTGTCACAGCATATGCAAAAATAAATTTTAAAGCAACAACACAAGGTATGGGAGGGAGTGATTGGGATTAGACTGCCAGAAAGTCCTTATACTACACATGATGTGTTACAGTATTACTAGGTGTACCGGTTAATAATGGTGGATTTTGTAATCAAAGAAAACATGATAATTTCAAGAGAAACATCAAAAGTGCTTTATTCAAAGTAATGTCTACTGCTAGCTACACATTTCTCCTATCTTTCAGGGAATTTGTGGATACCATCCCAATAGAACTTTTCTTATATTGAGGCAAACCATTCAGAGACCCAATTTTCCACTTCTTCGTATGTTTTGAAGTGCTGCTCAGAAAGTGTGTGCCATTGATCAGAATAAGTGGTCATCTGAAGGAGCAAGGTCTGGTGGATACTGCGGGTGGGTTACTTCTTCCCAGGCAAAATCTTTTAACATTAACTGTTTTTGAAGTGTGTGATGGTGTGTCATCATGAAGCAAAATTACTTTGCTGAGTGTTCTGGCACATAATGGTCATTTCACGATCAAAGCGTGGTTCAAATTGATGATTTGTTGTCAGTAGCGATCAGTATTAATGGTTTCACCTGGTTTTAAAAGCTCATAATACACCACACCTTCCTGATCCCACCAAACGCAGAGTGTTGTCTTCTTTCTGAATGATTTGGCCTTACAGTCGATGTTGATAGTTGACCTGGATCAACCCATGATTTTGTGAATTTGGGATTCTCAAAATAAATCTACTTTTCACCGCCAGTCATAATTTGATACAAAAAAGACTTTCTTTCATGCCCTTGAAACAACATTTTACTGATGACATTTTGGTTTTCCATTTGTCTTTTGTTCAGTTGATGTGGCACCCATTTTCCTTCCTTTAAAATCTTTCCCATTGCTTGTAAGCAATCGGAAATTGTTTGCTGAGCAATGTTGAATCTTTCTGCACGTTGTTTTTGAGTTTGACACGCATCTTCATCTAATAATGCTTGTAATTGTTGGTCTTCAAACTTTTTCAGTTGACCTGGACATTCTTTGTCTTTCACATTGAAATCATCACTTTTAAAGCATTTCAACCAGTGTTCACAAGTATCTTCAGATGGAGCATGTTCACCATAAGCTACCTGAAGTATACGATAACTTTTTCTTCAAAATAAAGTAATGAATTAAAACTTCCTTCAAATGCTCTTTATTTTGGCAAAAAATTCGACATTTTTAAGGGTAAAAATATCTATGATGTTAACACCTTCAACAAATTTGACATATGAAGTTTTGAAGCTTGTTGTCAATACAACAAAAGAGCATTCATATCAAATCGCATATATATCAACATATGTGTAACTCCATCTATTGAAAAAAATCCATATTATTAATTATACACCTAGTATTTGAAGGAAGAATCAGATAATTGAAGTTGTATATTGTAAAACCTATGTACTGGTAACAATAAAATGAAGTAATCCAGGATTAGAGATCAAAAGAAATCATAAAGTATACTCAATTCAAAAAAAGGAAGAGGAAAAAAGATACCAAGCGTACTGGGGTATTGTATTAGGGTTTTCCAGAGAAAAAGAACCAATAGGAGATAATTCTATCTATCTAGATTTAGAAAATTTATATTTAGGACTGGACTCACACTATCATGGAAGCTTACAAGTCCAAAATCTGCAGGGTAAGCCGGCAGGCTTGAGATGAAGGGAAGAGCCAATTTCCCAGTTTAAGTCTGAAGGCTGCCTGCTAGCAGAAGTACTTCTTGCTGCAGGGAGGTTAATCTTTGTTCTTCTGAGGCCTTCGACTAATTGGATGTGAGGGCCACCAATATTTTAGAGGGCAATCTGTTTTAATAAAGTCCCACTCATTTAAATGGGAATCTCATTCAAAAATACCCTCGCAGAAACATCCAGAATAATATTTAATCAAATATGTGGGCACTGCTGTAAACAAGTTGACACAACATTAAGCATCATAGGTAGCAAAGATTTCTAAGTTTGAACGCCAGCAGCATGATGCACTAAAGAAGAAAAAATATATAAATGGATTTCATAAACATTTACAACTCATGTTTTTTAAAATAAACAGAGTGAGAAGACAAGCCTTAGCCTGAGAGAAAATATTTCTAAACTATATCTCTGAGTAAGAAATTGTAGCCAGAACTCTCAGAATGTAATAGTGCAACAACAAATATCCCAATTAAAAAAATATCACTATTAAGGATATTTAAGTAGACACTTCAGTAAAGAAGATACATAGTTGGTAAATAAAAATATATAATAGTTATTGGGTAAATGAAAATTAAA
>NW_006287547.1:3507103-3527006 GCF_000327345.1 Myotis davidii
ATCCCCTCGCACCCAGTGCACAAATTTTTGTGCACCGGGCCTCTAGTTTATTCATAAAGGCCAAAGACTGGAAACAACCCAGATGTCCCTTGATTATGGAATGTATAAACAAACTGTGGTATATCTACACAATGAAATAGTACTATTCAAATGAAAACAAATGGACTACCAGTACATGTAACAATGTGGATGCAGCTAAAATGCATTATTCTTAGTGAAAGAAGCTTCATTATTTTTTCCTGCATAGTATATGATTCTGTCTACATGACATTCTTGCAAAAACAACAATATAAGAACAAAACACATGACTAGTTGCCAGGTGTGTGGTTCGTCAGGAGTTGACTTTAAAGGACAAGCATAAAAATGAAGGATAAGAACAAACTCTTGAAGGTAACCAGAGGAAAAAAGTTAACATAAAAGAAAGGGGCATGTAAGAATTTTGGGGGTAATGGAACTGTTATTTATCTTGACTGTGGTGGTGGTTACATGCCTGCATATGTTTGTCAAAACTGAATTTTACTGTATATAAATTATACCCTAAAATAAAAATAAAAATGTTATACACTTTCTATGGTAGTGTCATTTTCCTTGTCCCTTTAGAATGGAGGTTATATAAAATCAAAATGCAAATTTCATAATTAAAATATATAACTTCATTAAGATTTTTTAAAGCTCTGGAGACATATTTTTACCTTCATTCACTCTATACACAATCACAGTAAAGAATCATGATGTTGGAATGTGCAATACTTATACAATTTGGGGAACTAGTTTTAGAGTTTTTATTATGTAGAAAAATGAAGATTATATTATGAGCTATATTTTACCTAAAGGGTTGGCATTCAAAATAAGTAATCTTAAAATGTCTTTTAGGGTAAAAAAATTTTTTTTGTTTTAAACTTATTTGAAAAATAGATAAATGTGGGTATTAAAAAATAAATATATTTTTATGAAGAGTATTTCCACTCTCTCAGAAATAGCAGTTCAGAATTTATATCTGACAGTTCTATTTATCATTATACTGTGGATATAATAAAAATGATGAGGAATGCAGAGACTTTTTGTCAAAAGTGGGAATTGTTATTTATTTTTATGCAAGTTATTCACTCTTATTACCATGTTCTCTTTCTAAGAATAGAATGAAATGAAAGAATCTATAATTTTTAAATGTTGCAGTAAGCCAAAGGTTACTGGTTTAACAGGAGAGTGTCTTAAATGCCATTGATCAACCTGTAAAATACTTTCGTAGTCTGTTTAATTTCTTAGTGTGTAGTATCAAGCACATTATTTATTATTTATTGTTTCTTCCACTTCACTAGGATATAAGTTTCATTAAGACATGATCATATTTCCTTTGTCCATCATTATATGTTGGCACAGCACCTAACATATTTTAAATACACAAAACCAGTTTCTCTTTCCTTTTTTTAGATTCATGGAAAAGTTATGATTATATTTTATTTTCATAAATGGATTATTAGTTATATCTTCTTAGGTTTAAAATATACATATTTAATTAGTCAAACTTTAAATATTACAGCAATTGACACAGATTACATTATTATTGTCACACATTTTAATTTTTCAGATGTTAAAAACTCATTAATGAATTATACTTTCTTTATAGGCAATTATATTTTAAATTATTTTATGCAAGAAAAATGTATTTATTATAGTAATTTTTCCTATTTCTGGTATTCTTTATTTCTTTAATTTATCCAAATTTTCAGATATGGCATCCTATTCTTATTTTTGTCTGAAAAACTTTTTATTATTTCTTATACTTCTGGTCTGCTTAGCAATGATTTTCTGTTTTTGTTGGTCTTTCATTTTCAAAGACATTTTTACTAAGTACAGAATTCTGATTGACTTTTTCCCCCAGTAGTACTTTAAAAATACTGCAAAGTTGTGTTATGCCTTAAATATTTTCTGACAGAAAGTTTGTTGTTTCTGTGTTTTTCTGTATGCAATATATGTTTTTTTCTCCGTCTTCCTTTAAGGGTACATTTTTTCTTAGTTTTTTAGAAATTTTGTTATGATGTGTTTATGTTTTTGTTTTTCTGTTTACTGTTTATTCTGTTTATGGGTCTTTTGAACTTCTTTTATCTATGGTTTGTTGTCTTTCATTAATTCTCAGTCATAATCTCTTCAAATATGTCTGTAGCCCAGTTCTCATCTTCTGGGATACCAAATAGACTGTTGGGTATAGTCCCTCTGATCTTCGATTTACTCCCCTCCCCTACCCTCCTCTTCCTTCCTTCCTTCCTTCCTTCCTTCCTTCCTTCCCTCTTTCTCTCTTTCTCTCTTTCTCTCTTTCTCTCTTTCTCTCTTTCTCTCTTTCTCTCTTTCTCACTTTCTTACTTTCTCACTTTCTTTCTTTCTGCTTCAGTTCAGGTAATTTCAATTTACTTATCCTCAAGTTCACTAATTTTTTTCTCAGTGGAGTCCACTCTGCTAATGTGTCCATTGAGGAGATTATTTATTGCTGATATGGTATACATATGATTTTATTTCCAGCATTATTATTTCAGTCATTTTAATAGTTTCCATCTCAATTGATAGTGCCCATCTATTTATGCATTCCATATACTTGTACCAGTAGAGCCATTAGCATTTTAATTATAGACATTTTAAAATCCTTGACTAATAGTTTCCCCATCTAGGTAATTTCTGAAATAGGTTATGTCAAATACATTATCTCTTGAATTAAAAAAAAATCATCTTGTTTTATGTGTCCTGCAGTTTCATATTGAATGCGAGACATCAGCTAGTGAAGAATAGTAAAGACTAAGGTCTGTAGTATTTATACCCAGTCATGGGTATGCATAGTCCTTTCTAAGTCATCCTATCAGGGGTGGGCAAACTGCAAACTTTTTGACTCCAGGGCCACAATGGGTTCTTAAACTGGACCGGAGGGCCCGAACAAAAGCATGGATGGAGTGTTTGTGTGAACTAATATAAATTCAAAGTAAAAATCATTACATAAAAGGGTACAGTCTTTTTTTTTTTTTTAGTTTTATTCATTTCAAACAGGCCGGATCCGGCCCGAGGGCCGTAGTTTGCCCACGGCTGGTTGAGTCAATCAACTCGGTAGCTGTCCTGGGCTTTGGTTTTATCACAGATGGTATGTACCGTCTATGTAACATAGACTTCAGATTCCTCCCATGGTGGGATATTGAGTCTTCTGTTTAGTATGGGTCTTGGTATGATAGATGATTCTCATTATTCTTGTTCAAACCTCAGCTCTCAACATGTATTCTCCAGAGACAGGGTCTCTGTCTGTACTTTTGCACCTTTCTGTGTAGTAGTCGGGGCTGTTACTTAATACTCTGTTCTAGGTTTGTGGTGGTGTCAGAATGAGGACTGCCCGTTCTCCTGATCCATCCTCATTCTCAGGAAACCCTGAGCGCCTGGGCCTCCTGTTTGAACCCTGCTCAGTGTTCTTCCAAGACCGTTCCATGGAATTTGTTGCTCTCATTATTATTTCGGTTTTCAAGTGGCCGTGATTAAAACATTGTGGTGTGGTAGGTGAGACAAAAGGTTGGGGAGGAAAGCAGGGACCCATTCCCCATGTTAAGAAGGTTTGCTTTTTACACAGGGGCATGAGAAAAATAGAAGCATTTAACCAGAGTCAGATCTTTGAAGAATTCTTATGAATTTCCATAATGTTTAAGAATCTCGCCTACTTTTGAAGCATTAATATTTTGTTGTCATAAATATTTAAAGAAATATCAAAAGAATAGGATGTTTCAGGGAGAGAAGTATTAGTTCAATGGCATATAAGCCCTTCTGCACTTCTGAAAGCAACAGGATCCCAAGAGAAATTTCTTGGTTTGAGAGAATTTTAATGATTGTGGGATGTTATAGTCCTCAGAGAGCCATGCATGGGAAGTATTTGTGAGCTATGGCATTAGAGAGATACAACAGAAAGGGAGGATGAATAAATTAATATAAATCTCAGAGTTATTTAATTGTGTTTAAGTAAGAAAGGCTGTTCCTTTAACTTGGCCTTCCAGTTGTTTTTTGTATCCACATCTAGCTTTGGCATGTGTATGTTATCTTCTCAAAGTCCTTGTCCTTGCTCATTCCGTGAAATAAATGCATGCCTAGCTTGATTCAAGGCATACAGATAGAATCTTAGAATACCATTATCTCAAGTAGTGGCTTCTCTGATGTAGATACATGTTTCAGTTATTTATTGCTTCATAAAATATCACCTAAGAACTTACTGACTTAAACATTTATTTATTATTCCCTTATATTTGATATTCTGGAACTCAGGGAAGCTCTATGTGGCATTGGTCGAGATCACTCAATCACATTCCCTTATATTTGATGTTCTGGAACTCAGGGAAGCTCTTCTTCTCTATGTGGCATTGGTCGAGATCACTCAATCACCTTGTTATACCTTGTGACTGTACCAAAACGTGTAATAAAGCTTTACTGACATGTTTGGCTGCTCACTTCCTCTCTGCTTGGGCTCTCCTTTTATCTGCTCTCCCCTCATTCAGTATCACAACACAATTATCTTTCCGGCATAATGGTTGGCTTCTCTGGAGAGAGTAGAACATGCCAGGCTTTTATAGGTGAGGCCTGCAAGTGGCACTGCATCACTTCTGTTATAGTCTACTAATAAAGTCAAGTTACAAGGGCAACCCAGATCCAGAGGGAGGGTAAGCAGACTCTGTTTTTTGATGGGCAGAACAGAATGTGTGTCAAGATGGGAAGGAATTAATGGCAGCCATATTTTAAGACTATACACTAGGAAGTAAAAGCGACTCTAGTTACAAAAATAAAATTGTCTCACCCCAGTGGTGGGAGAGTCCATGGAAGAGCCCCAGTCGTTACTCCCCAAATTGCTTCAAGAAACATTCTAGAGTTATCCTCCATTGAAGAAGGGATGAACAGAGGATCAGTGAGCTTCAAGTGAGGCAGGAAAAAATAGACACTGTTATATTCAGTAGTTTTGTGCAGAATATAATCATTCAGAACCACCATTCAGTAGTCTGAGACTTCTCAGAGAATTATTTGTAAGTAGTTTAGAACCTGTTGTGATGGTTAATTTTATGTGCCAACTTGACTGGACTAAGGGCTGCCCAGATTGCTAGTAAAACTTTATTTCTGGATGTGTCTGTGAGGGCATTTCTGCAAGATATTAGCATTTGAATGGGTAGGCTCCTAAATCAGACAGCCCTCCCCAATGTAGGTGAGCATCCTCTGAGCCACAGTGGGCCTGAATAAAATAAAAAGAGGGGGCTCACATCAATGTAAACTGCAACACCCGTCTTCTCTTCCCAATGGACAACATGGGCAACCTTGGTACTCCAGCCTGTGAACTAGGACTGAATCACACCACGAACCTCACTGGTTCTGCAGCTTGCAGACAGTGGGTCATGGGACTTCTGAGCCTCCATAATTGCATGAGCCAATACCTACCAGTATGTCTGTCTGTGTCTGTCTCTGTCTCTCTCTCTCTCTCTCTCTCTCTCTCTCTCTCTCTCTCTCTTTCTCTCTCCATCTCCATCTCCATCTCCATCTCCATCTCCATCTCCATCTCCCCATACACACACCGCACACACACCTTATTGGTTCTGTTTCTCTGGAGAAACCTGACAAATATGCCTGCTTGCCAACCAACTCTTCTTTTATTAAGAAGATTTAAAAGCGCTTATGATATTGTGTAGGCTTTTATGTCTACTCTGGACATTAGATTATAATTGAACACTTAAGTTGAACACAAATTTTATCCTTTCTCCTTGATTTTTATGCATGCCCTGTATGTGTTGCCACTTTAGGCATATTAGGAAATGTGAAATGAAACAATTACCCAAATGCTGATTGGTGCAGTGCGACATGGCCTATCTACATATGTGGCAGAGTTGATCATAATCTAGGTGTATCTTGTTTTATGTGTTTGTTTGCTTTTTCACTGTCTCCAAAACAGATGCTAAGCATTTGCTCTCATGTGGATAGACCACTGTGGTAATGTTGCTAGATAATGTGGCAGATATTTCAGGAATATTTCTTGAAACTGGAGATTCACTTACATTGGCGTATGTGATAATGATGATAGGACATGCAGTTTTACATGCATTGGGACTAGAAAATTAAAATATGTGGGGAGCTTTAAGAGAAACTTTTGAACTCAAGAAACTAAGTGTAATGTCTCTCATGAAACAATTATTCCCTAAACCTATTAAATGACTTTTAGTGTTTGCTTACCAGGGGTCCTCAAACTACGGCCCGCGGGCCACATGCAAATACAAATATTGTATTTGTTCCCGTTTTGTTTTTTTACTTCAAAATAAGATATGTGCAGTGTGCATAGGAATTTGTTCATAGTTTTTTTTTTTAAACTATAGTCCGGCCCTCCAACGGTCTGAAGGACAGTGAACTGGCCCCCTGTTTAAAAAGTTTGAGGACCCCTGGCTGAGACTATGACAAGAAATCTTCAGGTTATACTAGAAATAACATAAAAAGCTCTTTTGTTTCATTTAACTTCATTATTATTTAAGGCTTGCATTTAAATTTGATCAAACTGGTTCAAATCGTACCATCAGTAGAAAAGATAATTGGATAAAATGGTATGGGAGCTGGCGAGTTTTGACCCTTTAAAAGGACATACAATTATGCTTGTTTGAGAATTGAGTACATGACTTAACAGATAATATATTTGATTATTCATTTTTTCCTTTGCTAAGAGCCTGTTTTGATTTTTAACAGTGTCTTGGGCATAATATATGTTCATTAAAAGTCTTTGGAGTGATTATTTAAGAACACCAATTTCTTTTGTAAAGTGTGTTATTTAAAAAAAATGAGGTGATCATACCTCTGTGTGCAAAATTATATAAAACCATTGGAAAATAACCATCTCATGTCAGGGAAGTTTTTTAGATTTACCTTCAAGGCAACCTCACAGTAGCTGTTGGAAAGAATTTTGAAAAACATTTTTCATAGTTATGTAACCATAGGTAATCTCTTTTTTTGGTCTGTCTTGCCATTTAGCAGAGTTTGGAAAGGGGATGGGGAAGGATGGTGAAATAAAGGATATTGGAAATTATTGAGAAATTGTCTTAGGACTCTAGTATCTGACTATTCTAAAATATTTAAACAAAAACAATCTATTAACTGGACCATCAGATGACTATTATTAATATCAGCTGATTGTATTTTATTTACATTTTAAAATAAAACATTTTAAGTTAATGCTCATTCTCTAAGTTTATGTTTTTAAAGTTACCATGCTGTATTATACGTTAAAGGTTTGCAATTGGATTTTAATTTAAAAGAAAGGCATATGCTTTTGTATATTGCTTTTAAAATTGAGTCATAATTGAATTTGATATGGAAAAGAGATGATGACTTCATTTCCTAGCTAACATCTAGTTGATTGCACATAGGTGTTTTCCAAAACAGCTTTTCTGCCCCTAAAATTGTATGAGATTGGAAGTAAGGTTTGTCATATTTTATCTAGAAGGACTAGAAAGAAGAAATTGGTTGATCTATGACAAAAAAAAGTTAGTCAGTAGATTGTTTTATTGAAATGCCATTGCAGAGATCAGACTTTTTATCTTTACTCCTGTTTATACCCACATATATATGCAAATGAAAAAACCATGCAACCTTTTCTCTTAGTGTTTTCTAACATCTAAATGCAGACTGTTAAGTCCATCCACATTACTTTTTCAACTGCCTTAATCTTTCATGAAATTTAAATGGAAAGGCTTCATCTTGAATAGTATAGTGTGAGTTTGCATTATTCAAAGTTAATTTATATTTCAAAAATTTCTATACTTAAGCTGGTGCCTGAATTTTTTATAGAAAGTTCACTTTTAAAAAGGAAAGAATGGACTTAATTTAAACTCTCAGATATGGTTTGGAAACAAGTTTACATGCAGGAGGCATACAGTTAAAAGGACTCCTATTATTCTTTCTCATTCCTGAAAATAACAGTGTGTTATATAAGTCAGGTGGCATTGAATTTATAACCAGCATTGAGGGAGATGCAGAGGGTGGGTATGCTGGGACGTTTGTGTGGATATAATCAGCCCCCCTAACCTTGGGATCAGGACCAAGGCTGGTCTACCTTGGCAAGGTTTGGTCTGGGATATGTGGGCTTTTGACTTCGTGCAGGAAAGATTTTATGCTTCAAATCTAGGTGATTTTGAGAGTACATTTATTAAAGCTGTGGACAGTGACACAAAGGAAAGGCATAAGACAGAAGAGGTAAGGTTATAGCAATAAGAGTGGGTCTAGGCAAGGCTCCCTTGGCTCCTTAGAAAGAAAGCCACAGAGGCAGAAGAAGTGAGCCAGCTGGGCTGGGTGGACTCAGGAACCAAGTTACAGAGGCGCAAGGAGTGTCCTTGGAGACAGGTCAAAATCCTGTTTATTCCTCTGAAAGTAACTATAAAAAATACGTAGTTAAGTATTCCAGACCACACCTGTGAGAAGAGCACAGATTGGTTCCTTGCTCAAGAAACTGTTAGGTCCCCCAGCTCAACACATGTTTTATTTCCTCTGTATGCCATTTTCTCCATGGTCTTAACTTTTGCCTACCCCTCAAGCACTTCCTAAATTTCACCCCAATTGTCACAATATTAAGTTGAACCCCATAAGGCCATGTTTATTTTCTCACTTATTAGTATTTCTTTCATTTGTAATACATTGCATTGATATGAAGTTGGTTTACTACAGTGTCATTACCATGATGTCTGTTATGGTTGTGAAACCTGGACTCTCTGCTCCACTAGATCAAGCTCTAGTTCAGCCTGTGGCTCATCCCACTACTTTGGTTGTCAGAACCTGTATGTTTTGTACCTTTCTTCTCCTTATCTCTCTGTACCTTCATATGTCTTCAAAAGGGTTGTTCTCATACTGATATAAAGCTTCCATTTTTACTATTTTAATGTACATGAGATCTCCAAACATACATATGCATATAATTAAAATAACAAATTCTCAACCAAGACACAGCATGCATTTACTTATAAACTTAATTCATTTTTCCCATTCCATGTCTCTGGGCCTCAGTGTCCTCATGTATAAAATGAAGGTTCAGTGCTATACCCCAAAGGAATTTTGAGACTCGCCTCCCTCCACCTGCCATAAAAGGAGAGGGAAGTATAGTGAATGCAGACTACAAGGCTTGCCTTCTTTCATCAGAACAACTTTTGACTTTTTTATTTTATATGCTGGGCTTCTGGGGAAGATTTCACTTCAACTAAATTTGTGAGAATGAAAAAAAAGTGTGAAAATCATAGCACTGAATAATTGTAAAGATGATTTCTAGAACTTAAAAATAAAGACGCAAAAGGAAGGAAGGAAGTAAAGAAGAAAGGAAGGAAAGGAGGGAGGGAGAGTGAAGGAAATGATCAGAATGATATTAATATGGAATACCTATCTCTGTCTAAGATATATCAATTGGACAAAGGGGCATGTAGAATATAATTTAAATGAGTCCTAAAGTATATCCGTTTCTATATACACAGATATCTGCCATCTACCTATTTATCATCTATCTATGCAATACCTTAATCAATAAATAAATTTTTAAAAAGCTACAATAATTAAAAAAATAAATGTAAAAATGGATATTAGAAGATAAGGTAATTGGCCATAATGATATTTAGGCCACAAAGAGACCTTTAATAATTCTAAGTCCAAAAATTAAAAGGTATATAAAGATTGATAATGTAAATAGTATCTTTCTAAGTAGAATAAAATTAGACATAAATAATTTAAAAACTAAGGGATCTACCAAATTTACTATATTGAAGGGTCTGAAACAATATTTGGACAAATGATAAAACATATTTATGAACTGAAAGACAACATCGTATCAAATTGAATTATTCTCTAAATTATATAAACTTAATACTATGCCAAGCATAATTCCAATGGAGCTTTTACTTAGCGTTTTGGGATATTTTAAGTGACACTTGGTTATATTAAAAATCTTTTCATAACAAGAGCATATAAACAGTATGTCAATCTTAAACTACATGGGAGAGTCTCTGCTGTCCAAGAGTGTCTCCCACTAAGTCATTTAGAATATAGACAATGTCAGTGACATAGAATAGAGAGCACAGAAATAGATTCCAATACATTTTAGAATTTAATATATTTATGTATTTATGTTTAAGAATTTAGATAATTAATTTAAAATTAAACACATAAGAAAAATAGCATTTTCTTTCAATGACGGATATTAATTTATTTATTGAGTATCTGGCATGACTTCATCGAAAAGAAAATACAACTTCCATCTAACTGCACATATTAGTTTGTTAGGGCTACCGTAACCAAGTACCACAAGTTGGGTAACTTAAACAAAAGACATTCATTGTCATGATTCTGAAGGCCAGCAGTCTGAGATCAAAGTGTCAGCAGGACTGATTTCTTCTGAGGAAGAATCAGTTCCATATCACTCTTCCAGCCTCTGGTGGTTGGAGGGTGATTTTTGATGTTCTTTGGCTTGTGGATGCATCTCTCTGATCTATGTTCACATGGCATTCTCACTGTGTGCATGTCTATCTTTTCACATGCAATTCTTTTATAAGGACACAAGTCCTATTGGATTAGAGATCTGCCCTACTCAAAGAGGACCTCGTATTAACCTAACTAATTACATATGCAACAACCCTACTTCCTGAATAGGAGCATATCCTGAGTTACTAGTGGCTAATAAGACTCAAAGGTATGAATTTTGTGGGGACATCATCAACCTTTATGTATTGCATATACAAAATAAATTTCAGAAGTATTAAATGCAAATAACCCAATCAATGATAAGCAAACATTTTTCAAAGCAAACATTTTTAAAAGAGCAATTCCAAATTACTGATAAGTACATGAAAAATGCCTATCATTTCTAGTAATCAGAATAAGGGTCATTAAAGTAAAATTTTTGGCATTTATGTTATACTTATGAAATTGGTAAAATGAAAATAAAATGGTTGGCAGCTTTGCCAAGGATGTAGGAAAATGGGTATTCTCAAATATAGTTTAGGGAAAATTTGATGTTTAATTACAGCATTTTGAAAAATCATCTAATGACTTTCATAATAATTTTAAGTGCACATCCTTCTAACAAACAATTCCATCTTTGGAAATCTTTTTCTAGGATGAAAACACCAACATATATCAGCATATGTAGTTGGATGCTGATGTCTTTTTTACTGTTTGTAGTGGCAAAAAAGCAAGGTAACTGTTGTTCTTAAATATTTTGTAGTCTGTTCATACCATGGAATATTGAGGTCATTACAATGAATGGTGTAGATCTATAATAGCTGGCTTGGATACAGAGTTAAGGGAGAAAAGCAAGATAAAGAACTACAGTATAAAATAATTAGAGTTTTATGAAACAAATAGAAAATATATAACATATTTATATGCACATTTCTATGTTATATGTAGATATTATATATCACACTTAAATCTATAATTTCTTTATGAAAATACAGAGAAACATATAAACTAAAACATGTCAAGTTGTGGACGTTTTATACCTCAGGTAGATAATGACTAGATGAGGCACTATAAGAGTGGGAGAGAGATAAGAAGGAATGAGATAAGAGATAAAGAGGGAAAGAAAATTAGGTTTATTCTAAATGAAATTTTAAGTGGGTATGTAACTTAAAACCTATGAGTTCAACAGTAAAGGCTTTGAAGTTAGAATTAGATACTCAAGTAGAATTGGGTCTAACACTCCACAAAAATATTTCCCTCAGCCACACTTCCTAAGAATTTTTTACCTTAATACCTTAGGGAAAAAAAACTGAAAACAGCGATGACGATAGCTTTCATATATTTTATTTTAAATGACTGTTCTGGACCTTGCTGTCAGCTGGGCACCACCCCACAGCTGATCTAGGGCTTTGAGCTGTGTTTGCCAGAATCCCCTTTCCTACCAGAGGACTCATATTTATCAAGAAGAGGAACTGGGTGAGAGTTGAAGCAGAAAGAAGCAGAGCCATCATTCTGGGCGGGCGGTGTGGATCAACCACAGTGGCTTCGTCAGTCTTGGTGCCCCCCATCACAGATAGTCCATCAGCTCTGACTTTATAGTCACATGCATATTTTCAGACTCTTCTGAGTTCAAGCTCCCTCGCCCACATTCCAGTGTTCTGACGGAGATCTTCACACTTGGCTCTCTGACCTTCATGCCAGCTTTCCCTGACGTTAGGTGGAACTTCCTGACTTCCTCAGCTTTTGCTATAATTACGCAAGTCCCTAATTCTGTGTTACACTCAAGTGCATAAAGTAACTTCTCATTTCCTGACAGAGCCCTGGTTGATAGAATTACATATGAATAGTATGGCTAGATATGGAGAGTTCTCATAAAACAGAGTGAAATTAAAATAACGATCATAGTAGAAGAATCAGCCAGTGATATAGTAAGAGCTGAGTGATGGGAACAGCCATCTCAGAGTGAGGCAATAAGAGTGTATTGCATTGTCAGTAAAGAATTGAAAATCAATTATAAAATTAGCTAAATGTCATTTCACTTCTTATTATCTTGAGCTCCATGATTCTAAACTATGTCAATGATACCCAACGCCCAGCCCCACCACCAAATAAACCAAAAACCCTCCTATTAGGTGAGCCTTTCCTAAGGCTCTCTGGTCTTTTGGTTCATCATTGGAATAAAAAAATTAAGGATCAAAGCACATATATGAAAATGATCTATATGTATTATATATATAAGCTTTTTGTCAATTAGAATTTCACTGTAAGTTGTTTAAATGAATTATGATATCTACATAAAACATACATCAATTAGAAGTGGTTATTAAGGGATTGTTAGGCTGGGAACTTGGAAAAAGACTAAACATAAAGATAAACAATATTTATGTTCAGGAAAATCTTAGTCATTGAACTGTTATTGTTTTGTTAAAAAAGTCAAACTTAGTGAGGAAAGTAGATTCATAGGATTTTAGTAGATGAAGTTAAGTATTTCATCCTGAGTGATAAAACTATCCAGATTGTGAGAGGAATAATGAGATCATTTTAGCATAATGTCAATATATATCCCATCCATATTACTTTCCTTATTTTATGCTCAAAAAGAACTTACTGAATATAATATATCTAACCAAGTAAATTTGCCTAAATGTTCTTTTGTTTTCATTGAATCTATTGGGGGTGACATCTATATAATAAAAACCCAGTGGTTGTAATGCCGTAATGACCAAAGACCGGTCACCAGGAGGTGACTTGACACTGTGTCCCGCGGTGCTGGCGGGACTTGACTCTGGGTCCTGTGGCATGCCGGGTCTGGGTCTCGTGCGATTTCATGTGCTGGGCCCCTAGTTGGTTAATAAAATTATATAGGTTTCAGGTGTACAATTCTATAATACATCAACTATAATTTTGCCTAAATGTTGAAAAGTTATTGTTCAGGCAGACTTAGAATAGTCTGGACTTGAGTAACAAATTATTTACTGTAAATATTTAAAAATTGTGTTCTTTGTTTTATTTTAGTCACTAATAGTCACTTGCCTGGTCTGATTATCCCTGGAAATTTAAGAACAAAGGTGTGGAAATTCAGCAATATAGCCTTACTTTCAGAAATGTTTCTGCTAGTTTTTCCAGAAAATACTATCTAAGCTCAAAGCTGGCTTTGCTAGCTCCTAATTCTGTATACTTTCTATTACATGGTGTTGCTATTCATCATCCTGACACCGACTGTGGGAAAGGGCATTATTGTTACTTTACATCTTAAAATGTACTTGTTTGCCAAATAATAACAAAAAATGATCAGATATGTATTTTGAATAGAGAAAAAAAATAATTAAGTTCGCTCATTATTTTAGATTATTTTAAATGAAAGGTCATATCTGGTTCCAATGAAGAAATCTGAGTGTAAAGGACAATAAAATCTGCCCATATCTTTGATTACTTACTAATGCTGAAGGCTTCCTTTAGAGACACCAAATTTTAGGATCTAAATAATGTCGGCTTTGCTCAAGGAAGGCTTTTCTTTGTCTAGATTTTGGATTACTTTGTATCCTTTAATCTTAACACAGCTGTCTTCTCTTTTTTCTTCTTATTCCTGTTCTCTGGCACATAATATATCCTATTCTTAGTGGGTAGGTGATCTGCAAAACAACCCTAATATCTGTTTCTCCATTGCTTATGACATTTCCTATTTATTTATTTTTTTGGTTAGGAATCTATTTGTTGGAGGAAAAAGACCACTCCAATCAGCTAGGAAAGTGGAATTTGTCATAAGAATACAAGAAGGATTTACAGGAATTTTCAGATGGTAGCTTTAGTGAAATGAAATGGAAATGGAATTCAGGCAGACAGATATTTCCTCTAGGCCTTCAGTCTCTTTTATTTAATGACTGGCTTCCTTTCTGTGCCTTTAAGAGACAGCATGAACTTTTGAGGCTTTTAGATTAAATCACATAAAAACACATTTTACTGTAAAAAAAATAAAGTGTTGGCAATACCATAAAGTTCAACCAAATATAATGCCTAAAATTAAAATCTCTGCTTCTGTGATTTTGAGCAACTAGTGTCTTGGTTTCTATAAATGGGCCTATTAAGAGAAACAAACTAATTTGGTTGTTTTGTAGATTATATCAACTAATATGTTTAAAGTAGAACAGTTTCTGAAAACATTTAGTCACTATACAATGTTTGCATTCATTACAACTTTCACTGTATTTCCCTTTGGCTCTCATGGCTCAGCTTGCACATGAATTTTGACTTTGACTCCATTGTGTGGTATATTTTTCTCCTGTCTATACTACCACTGGACTCCCCACTACATCCATTGTCTTCACGGTCTCCTCACCTTTTCATTTATAACTTGATGTAGGTTTCTTGAAAGCCTATGGATTTGCTGACCATAGGTCATTGACCATCACTTGTACCATACACCAGTAAAGGTTGAGGTGAAATAAAAGAGATAATAAAAGAGTCATACACCATGAAGAATGGTCACCTAGATAGTAAGTTATGTGGGTGAGCAGTTTCTCTGTATTCAGTAAAAATATATTTCAAAAACAACCAAACAGACTATCAAAAACAAAACACTTCAGAAACAATGATAAGACATCTCTAACATAAAGAAAAACAAAATGCTATAATTAAGCTTTGGATAGCCAGTAAAAATATACTCTAAAAGTAAAGTCAAATCCATAATATTTACAGATAATTGGAAGATAAATTTTGTTGAGAAAATTTGTGTTCAGGACATGATTTTGAATTAATAAAAAAATTTTCACTGGATGGTTTTGCTCCTAAATTCTATTAAATATTTAATGATGAAATAGTATCAAAATTGCATAAGTCTTTCAGAAGATAAAGGAGGGGACATTCCTTAACACTTTTTTTAGGCTACCATAACCCTAATATCAAAACTCTGATATAAAAACCTGATGACAAAATAATTTTAAAATAGACACATAGGGGATCCTTTCCCCCACCCCATGTGGGAGTCCATTCTGTGGGACACTTTCCCTCTCCCCATGTGGGACTCTGTACTTGTTCTTCAATAAATCTCCACCTTTGCTATGCCCCTCACCCCCCAAAAAATAAACATATAGGGGAAAAATATCCTCATCAAAATGTAGTAAATTGATTTCAGTAATATATAGAAGAATACTATATCATATTCAAGAGGAATCCATGGTTAATTAATAACTAGAAAGCCTTCAATACAATTGAACATATTCACAGAACAAAAGAGAAAAAAAATTAGACATTTCAATGGAAGGAGAAAAATCAATATTCAATGTCAATTTATGATATACATTTCAGGAAAATAGGAATAAAAGGGGATTTCCTCAACCTGATAAAAGACATATGTAAAAATCACATTTATTAAGTGATAAGAGAGTAACCTTTTTCCCCAAATATCAGGAATAACACAAAAATATTTTTTTGCATCACTTATATTCAATATTGTTTGGGCTTCCTAGTAATAAACCAGAAAAATAAGGTGAGAAAAAGAAAGGAATTGCATAAAAAATTAAAATGTCATTATTTTTAGCTGACATGATTACATATGTAAAAAGGCCTAAGGAATCTATAAAACATTCTATGTCCTAGCAAATACAAATTAATAATATCTTTATGAAAATATCAAAAAACAAAATATAAATAAATTTAACAGCGCTATACTTATAATGATAAAATATTTGCCTTTTCTCTATTTACTATCATAAAAATAGTTTTATAAATAAGGAAAAAATAAAAAAGACACCCAAATAAAAATAAACAAAAGATATGAACATACATTTAAACAGAAAAAAATGCAAATTATAAAATGTATGAAAATAGCTTTAACCTCTGCAGTAATCAAAATGACTGCAATTTAAACCATAGGGAAATACTGATTTTCAACTCTCAGAAATCAACACTGAACCTGTGTCTTTTAATTGTACATTTAAATAATTTTTTATGTTATAAAATGTTACAGATACAAAAATTGTTGGCACCTGAGATCATGGATTTAAATGTTTTCCCAGTCTCTCTTATTTGGACTATTAATTGTGAAATCACATGGTATTATTTTACTCTGGTGCTAATTTACTTTAATGAAAAGGAACAGTAGTGCCCATTCTTTAACTTTACCACATACCATGTACATATATATTACTTCCCGTACAGATATTTTGAGAAATAAGTTATTTGGAGCACATATTAAGATTGAGGCATCAAGGTGCAATTATGGCTGTCCAGGAAATCATAGTAATGAAAACTGTCTGGCATGAGACTTCTATGGTTTGTGCTGCTCTTTTTTCTAAGCAACAAATCAAGCCAAATGGAAGCCTGAGAGACAAAGTAAAAATAGTGCCTTTCAGAAAGCAGCTGCAGTTGTCAAGAATTATGTTCCGTTTCTTCCCCTGTGATCTTTTATTTAATTCTCAAAATATCTGTGAATTACAGAGATTAATATCCTATTTTAAAAATAATGGAATTGAACATTGGAGAAGAAAAATGGCTTACTCAAGGTTGTTTAGTGACCCAGGGGCAGAGTATCAAATCAATTCGGGTCTTATTCTCCTGGTAAGAAGGAAGTAATTCTATATCTCCAAAGATATATTTAGCAAGAGCTAAATACAAAAATAAAATCACTGGAATTGTAGCATTTTATAAAATAGACAGCTATATCATACCTGCACATGAAATACGGATGTCAAACTTCCCATGCCTTAACAGCTGGTGGGAATGGATGATGTTCAAGAACCAACCATTGAACTGTACTTGGAATCTCAATATTTATTCAATCTTCTGTGAAAAATTCCTTTCTACCAATTTCTTCTTGTTGAAGTTTTGGTGTAAGGGCCTGAAAATTGAGGTTCATTGAGGTTCTCTCAGCCTGAGTGAGGACTAGAATTACCGGAATAGCAAATGTGGACAGAGTTCAATTTCCCATGGTGCTTTGTAGCTGCTTTGTTAAGTCAGCTGATTAAATAAAAATTCTGGAAGGGCATGGGTCTTTTCCTGTTGCCTCTTGCTAGCTGATTTATATTGCACACGCATAATGCAAAGTTACAACATAGTGTTACAAACGTAATGATCTTGTGTTCTTAGTTACCAACATCAAAATGGACAAATTTTTATTGTATTTCGGATGTTTTATTTGTGAATTGAAGAACACTGATATTAAGGAAATTAAATGGCTCTAACATTATTAGTGCATTTCAATTATTGAAAGAGTAAAGATGCCAATTGGAAAACAGTGATCATTATATAACCACAGTTTAATTAGATCCTGACTTTTGTGTGGAACGCTTGATTATCAGCATAAGCAAGCAAAGGTCAGTCCTTGAATAGTTTCTGCTCTTTCTAAATATATTTTTGGGTTTCACAGTCTATGTCTAGGACCTATGAAATATAGGAAATAAAAGCTCCGAATGACAAATTCAGAGACCTGTATTAGAATTTATTTTGTATCTAGCTAGTTTGATTTTAGACAGTTCACTTGATCATCAGCCTTCAGTTTTCTCAGTTACAAAGGCTTGTATAACCTTGACACTCCCTACCTTTAAAATATTATCTCCATCAAGTCTCTCTAACCTTCAGTCAGAAAGAAATATATTCAGCTTCAAGAAAATCTCAAAGTTTTTCTTGCCAAAAGCCGCTTCACACCTTGTTTATGTGTCTGTCCAAAATGCTTTGCCCATTTGAGTTCTTTACATGACCAGTCCCCTTTCATGATTTCTGTGATCTCCGATAGGTCTTGAGATAAACTCATCTCTGGAGGGCTCTTCCTCCCGCCCTGTCTCTAGAATTCTCTATCACAAGACCTCGCAAGACGTTTCTCTACTTTTAATTACATATTTATTTGTTTGCTGATTCCATTAGTCGCTTTCTCCTCCCACAAATTTAATTTCCACAAGGACAGAATCTAGGGTCTTATGTGTGTTGCCTCAAGCACTCGCTCCATCTAGAATTTCTTTTTATGGAGCAGTGGCTTCAGACAGAGCCGTTCAGGCCATGGGAATGCAGAACTCAAGTCCAAGCTTCTGAGGTCTCGTCTCTGCCTACCATTTAACACTTGCCCCCAGAGCTCGCACCGTTCGTACTAAAATTGCACGGTTGCGTGACTCTGCATACTAACTTTTTTACATGGTATGTTTTTACTATAATTTATTGTAATTGTAGGAGGAAGCCTGGGGTCAGAGTAAACAAAAAAGGTATTTGGACATCTGAATTTTAGCTATATTATTTGCTCCATTTGTTTGAACTTCAGAAGTAGTATTTGTTTATTCCATATTCTAAGAAAGTAAAGGTGCTTTAGTTGCCTTGGAGTTTATTTTTTAATTAGTTTACTTGTTTATACATTCATTTGTTTTACCTTTTCCCACAGTATTTTGCCAACTTACACAGTTTTCTCTGAACTCACTGAGTTTACCAGTTTTACTGCTGCTAATAAGCCCTGATTCTTTTTTCCCTTCAATACAGTACTGTGCCCTTGTGATCAATGGTATCTAAAGTACTACTCATCTCTAGAAAGTATTTGTTGAATGAATATCTAAGTGAAAGAATATAAGATTCTTCCTGTCATCCAATTTCAACTTCTAATTTTATTTTATTTTTTTTGTTTTTTATCTACCAATCAACAGTTGCAGAACAAATGAGAAATTTTTTTGTGTGTTAGTTCTCACCTGAGGATGTTCTCACCAGTGATTTTTAGAGAGAATGGAAGTGAGGGAGGAGAAAGGAGAGGGAGAGAGAGAAAGAGAAACATGAATGAGAGAAAGGCACATCATTGGTTGCCTTCCCACGCTCCCTGACCAGGGCCAGGGATGTTACCCACAACCCAGGTACCTGCCCTGACTGGGAATTGAACCCAAGACGGTTTGTGGCATGGGCCAATGCTCTAACCACTGCGTGACAATGGCCAAAATGAGAAATACTTCTTTTGTTTTTAATATATTTTCCCACAGAGAGGAATGGAGAGGGACAGAGAGTCAGAAACATCAATGAGAGAGAAACATCGATCAGCTGCCTCCTGCACACCCCGGACTGGGGAATGTGCCCGCAACCATAGTACATGCCCCTGACCGGAATCGAACCTGGGACCCTTCAGTCCTCAGGCTGATGCTCTATCCACTGAGCCAAACCGGTTAGGGCTTTTGTATGTTTTTTTGTTTGTTTGTTTTTTGCAAAAGGGATGATGATAACCTTGCCTTGGATGTCTGTTACTTAGCAGACCATTTTCATAGTTGTTTTGCTTTTCACCTGCCCATATCAAAGAAAAGCAGTATTATAACTAAAAAAATACATAAATAGTAAAACAGTATTCTAAAAGTTTTGCCAATGTACAAGCAAATTAAGAAGTGCCTTCAGTTGCAGGCTGAGATATCGCATCAAAATAAATTTCCTAGGATACAGAATTAAGTAGCCATTCCCTACAGCACTTCCTCTCCCCAACTCTAGT
>NW_006287547.1:3527440-3528837 GCF_000327345.1 Myotis davidii
CGATCAGCTGCCTCCTGCACACCCCGGACTGGGGATGTGCCCGCAACCAAAGTACATGCCCCTGACCGGAATCGAACCTGGGACCCTTGAATCCGCAAGCCGAAGCTCTATCCACTGAGCCAAATCAGTCAGGGCAGAAATACTTCTTAATAATGCATTTATTACCACACACCAGGAATACTTACCTCCTAATTGCCTGTTTTGCATAAATGAAACTGGAACGTTTAACTTACCAGGTTTATTACCAACTCATTTATTCCTATTTAACCGTAGGATGTTTACTTTTTCATCAGTTTGGAATTAAAATACCTGCTATGACCTGGTAGTCTGCCCTTCAGTAACTAAAACACCTTGTTACTTCCCTCCCCCCCATAGTGTCATATTCACTATTTTAGTTTGCATCACCTAAATTTCTTATATTTCATAAGCAATGCTTTTCTAGCAGTTTAGGCTTCTCCTATGGAGTTTATTTTCATTCTTATGTAAACTATCTTTAAATATTACTTTTTAAAATTTTCTCTCCATCTCTTGTATATTTTACTTTATGATGCTATTCTACTAGACACCAGATCATGTAATGTCACCTAAAATAGAGCTTTAATGTCATTTGTATTTTGTTTCCTGAATAACTTCATCATCCTGATGATACCAAAATCGAAGACATTGTTTCCCTCTAGTGTGTTTGGTGTGTGTTATTTTTGTTCATACATTTTGGGGTGCGGGGGGACAAGCAGGATGGAAATAGGTAAACAATAGGACAAGTGCTGGCCACAGCACTATTTTGAGAGTGCTAGTGAATCAGGAAGAATTACGTACTTTAAAATAGAATCTCTCGTGTCCTCATTCCTTAGTGAACAATTTCTTGACAGTGACAATCTTCATATTAATCTAATTCTACTACATTGTACTGCTAGTAATGAATCATAAATAAGGCTTATTCTGGATCAGATTTTCTAATTCTAATCCAATTGGTTATATGATTAATTCTTCCACTACCCATCACAATACTATTCTGTTTTTTCTAATATGTGAAACAACAATTTTATACTTTATACAAAGCTTGATTTTATCTTCTACATTGATGAAAAGAATCATGGAAGCATGGCTTTTTAACAACCTGCTGCATTTCTTCATGTTTATGTAGGTAGTTATTTTTAGGATTCAGAAAAATGGTACAAGCTAGTCAAGAAATAACACCTTCCTTTGTGTGCAAAGTAAGACCAAATGAGAACTGGAAATGAAAAAAAATTTAACTTTTATCTGACAAATTCCAGTTTTTAAAATAAATGTACTATCAGTGGTAGATTCTATTACAAATCTGTTTTAAAATAGTTTGTAAAACAGAAGCTAATTTGCATAATTACAGCGATGCTATTTTTTTTTTTTTAGCAAAGTCA
>NW_006287547.1:3528874-3533592 GCF_000327345.1 Myotis davidii
AAAAGTTGTGACTGGGGGAGCAGAACTTTATATGTACATGTGCTGATGTTTAAAAATGAATTTTTTAGACTGATTTTTGGGAAAACAGATAAAATTCATTTGTGATCCACAGTGTAATCTTTATATGAAATGACATATCTGCTTAGATCCCATCTAATGTTCAGACTCTGTAATACTTGATTTACACATTAAAACTCTTTTTAAAAAATGATTCTGCAGCTACCTCCAAGAAACAGTAATCATGTTATTCCCTTCTGGGCTGATTATTTGAATGTGTTTTGTGTTGTTGTGTTGGCATTTTCATCATACACAATTGCATTATCATAACTAATTTTCATTTTTCTTTCAATACTTGTGCATGTCTATGAAATGGGGAGTTTGTAAAGCTGGCTGAGAGAAAAATAGTGTGTACTTATTATAAGTAATGAGGATTTTTTTAGATATAAAGGGAAGTTAAAGTATTTATTTTTTAAGCTAATATTTTAAATTTGTTCAGGTTAACCATATCTAGTCAACATAAATAACATTATTTAGTTGCAAATTAATTTCCACAGATGTACTTCAGGGTAAGGCCAAGTTTCACTAGTATATGATTTTAAAAACACATTTGAGGAAATAATTGAATTAAAACATTTGCAATTATTAAAATAAACTTTTATTATGAATTGGATATTATATAGGAAATGCTCCTAAGATATTTATTTGGAAAGGGGTGAAGGGTTACAATTTTAATTAAAGAGTAATCTTTAGTATTGTAGGCAAAACAATTTTTAGAACAGTATTGATGTTAGAAATAAATCAAGGTGCTGAATGGGAATCAATGATTGGGTTGTCAAAGTAACTCTTCAAATTGAAAAAAAAAAATCATCGAGTAATATGACATATAGAAACACCATGATGCCCTAGCCGGTTTGGCTCAGTGGATAGATAGAGCATAGACTTGTGAACTGAAGGGTCCCGGGTTTGATCTGGTCAAGGGCACATGCCCACATCTCAGGCTCCATACCCAGAAAGAAGCATGCAGGAGGCAGCCCATCACTCTCTCATCATTGATGTTTCTATCTCTCCCTCTCCCTCTACCTTCCTCTCTGAAATCAATAAAAATATACATATCTAAAAAAAGAAATACAGTGATTGCTCTCTACATCCTAGAAATAACATTAGGGATTGGAAGTTGAGTTTGCAGGTGAACAAACTCTTCTCATAATTAGGATTTATGATTTAGAATGAAAGGAATATTTTTAAGTTTAAGGCTTATATTTACTTTTTTATCCTAAAGTATTAGCTTTTACTATTTAAATGAATGGCAAAATAATTCATTTATGTGCACAAAGTTTTGTTTGTTTGTTTGTTTTTGATATTCAAGCATAAATAAAAAAGTAATTTTTCTTAGGACAATAATTCCTAAACCTGAAAATTACTTTTTTGTTCAATATTATATTGCTAAATTACATCCAAGTTGGTTTTGTAACTGTAAATTCAATGAATTTCTTTCTGAATTTTAGAAGAATCTTTTAAATTTTTTATTTTGAAAATTTAGTGGGTATAAAATAGTACATTTTGGTTTTATTGCCTTGTTTTTTAAATTGTGCTATTTAAATCTGTTCTTTTGTTTATTGGTCATTCCTTTTCTTCTTTGAAAAGCATGTTTTTATCTTAAACCCACTGCTTTTTTAAAAATTTTGATTTCAATAGTTTTTACATATTATTTTTTACATATTCATTTTTACATATTCTAGATCTGAATCACAATTTGCTTATTTATTACTTTTTTGAGAAGTCATGTTTTAGGTCTCACTTTAAGCATTAACAAGTAATTGCTAAGAAGAGACACCTCAGCTGTTATGGAAAGGGAACTGAGTTTGCTGTTTTAAAACCCAGTTCTACTTTCATCTCTAAGAGTCCCTGATCTCTGGCCATCTTTTCATTTGTTTGTTTGTTTTTACCTCAACATTAAGAGGCTGTGGTAGAAATCACTTAGTTACATAGCATAAAAAATATTTGAGAAAAGTAAGAACTATTTCAAAAGTTCTGTTGTGAAGTAAATTTTTTTTGGTACATAGTATCTTTGTAAAACATGAACAACATATACATCTTATAGAAGACTTACTAAAGATTGCAGGCAAACTTGTATTTAAGGGACACCTACATGGCTGTGTCATAGGTACATGGAAAAGTATGTCTCTTCACTTATCAAGGATCCTGTCCTTTTCTAAGCTAGTAGATTTTATTTTCACCTGCTGTCCATTTCCCCCAAATTTTCCTTTATCACAGAAATAGTCAGCAATAATTTGCTGTGATATTAGCCCTGGAGGTAGGTAGAGGTTCAGGAAACTATAAATCACTGGGGGATTCTTTTAGGCCTTGTAGCTTCTCTAGAGCAGTGCCAAAGACAGAATCTTCAAAGTTGATCTGACAAAACAACAAGCAAGCAAACATGCTTTCAAGTATGCTTTTTGAATAGATTCACTAGCAGCCTTCAGGAAAAACTGCAATAATTTTTCTCATCAAAAGATTCTATTAGTTACTATAGCTTCCATATACCTCAGCCAGTGTATAAAATATGCTTTATTATTCCTTATTAAAACATGACAATTAATATGTTATTATCTTGGGCTAGCATTCCCTCATTTTCTAAGGTTATGTCATTTACATGACCCCATTTACCTTCAATATAAAAAATTATCTTTTTAGTTAGTTACTTTTCTGATTTTATTCTATTACTAGTGGCCTGGTGCACAAAATGTGTGGACATTAAAAGGGCATTAATTAGAGGAAATATTTTAATATTGCTATTTGTCCTTTCTCTATAGTAGAAGTGTCAGAAATGAAAGGAAATGAGTAAAATGTATATGAAAATAATATATGAATTTATTAAATAAACAATAACAAAATGATATAACAGCAACAAAGACAATATAAAAACAACAAAAATATGATATGAAAACAACAAAAACATGTTATAAAAACAACAGAAACATGATATAAAAATAACATTAATGGAAACAATGACTGATAAAGGGATTAAACTTATTCTAATATCTCCCTATGTACCACAGTAAGAGGGAAAACACTTTCAGAGTGTTTGACCAATTTCCCTTGTGATGAAGTATTTACAACTTTAATGTCACACCGTCTTCAAACTCGAGAGAAACAACATATAACTGACGATGTCCAAAAACAAGTTCAGGTAGGAATATTCCTACTTTGTCTAGAGTTTGTCAATTTTTTTGGACAAAGAACTGCACATTTGGATATATTTTTAATATTTATCTATAGATATACTATTTCCAAAGGTAGCTTCAATAATCTGTTACAAATCATTTCATGGGGGATTTCAATAATATCCATTCCTAAATGAAAACTGCTATCAACGTTGCCATTTCCAGGTTTTACTAACCATTCACTATAAGCAGAATCTTCTGATCTCATATTTGTTTTAAGAGACAACTTTCTGAAACATCCCAAACATTGCAGTCCTTTAAACTCATTTGCACTGTGGCCGATCACCTAGCATGTGGCGCAACACTGAGACATTGGGGAAAATCCCCTCTGAGAAGAACTTTCCCACCAAATCAAATGCAACATTCTGTTGTCGCTCATATGATTCATCACATGTATGTGTATTCATTAATGAAGGATAGTCCAAAAGTTTGAAATGAGGGGACTCCTGCGGCAGGGGTGTGTAGCGGCTGGCCCCTCCCCCGCTCCCGCTGTGGGCGCCACCATCTTGTGTTATGGGAACCCTGCCTCTGCTGTACGGACCGCCATCTTGTTATGGCATGACAGTCAATTTGAATATTCCCTCTTTATTAGATAGGATTTGTAACACATCTCAAATTTCACAGAAGACTTTTAATTATACAGTCTTTTGGTTAACTATATTGGTTAGCAAGGTTTATAATATTTGATTTTAAGAGGTTCAGAATACAGCAAACACAAGATCAAGAGATTACTCAATTCGAAGCAGACATACCCACCTTTTGACTCACTTTAAAGGAGAAGTTGTGAACTTGGGTCAGGTGGGACACACGTTTGTCTTACCCTGCATAGTGTTTAAACATTTGGAGATTTTGCATAAATTTCTATATTAAAAAAAAACAAAAACAGGCAGCTCTGAGCTTAAGTTCTTAGGTGGCAAAAGTCTCTGGAGTTAAGGAGCAACTGCTTTTTGGTGGACCTCATTAATTCCCCACGATTGGCATTATTTACTGAGGCTTACTCATAGCCACTGAACTGAGCATCCTGTCCTCTAAAATTCTAGGCTTGCAAGCCTGTTTTAAAGGCATAAACCTGGTCAACCAGGTTGGCTCAGTGTTTGAGCGTCGACCTAGGAACCGGGAGGTCATGGTTTGATTCCTGGGCATGCAGGAGGCAGATGATTCTCTTTCATCATTGATGTTTCTATCTCTCTCCCTCTTCCTCCTCTCTGATATTATATATATGTTTCTATATTATATATATATATTGCTTTAGAAAATTATAGTCCTATATGACAACTCTGACTATTGAATGAATAACAAAGTACAGAGAGATTTTCTATTGCCACCTGTGTGTGTGTGATGCAATAAAATATATATTTTTTTAAAAAGGCATAAACTTGATGGGAGAAATAAAGTGGGCAGCTGGCATTATCTCATTTCATTTTCCTATGTGAGATAGAAAAATTAAGATATTTCAGAGCTAGCTTTTTAATATATATATTAAGTATATATATA
>NW_006287547.1:3533630-3539965 GCF_000327345.1 Myotis davidii
AATATGATACAGAGTTATCAGTCAATATCTGATGAACTTGTCAAGGCAGGAATTCAGTATTTGCTCGCAAATTCCTATCACTAACACAAAGTACCTAGAATTGTATTGCAGAAGATACTCCATTTGGAAAAGATGATGAGTCTTATCGTGTGGCTGAAATTAATTGAATTATTTTTTAGTTTTAAAATTGCTTACAGCAAACAAGGTCCTGGTGGTTTGTCAGCTTTCAACAGATAAACTGTTTTTGAAATAGTTTTTTCCAATATTGTTATTGAAGTTGAGGACATTTCATTTCTCCTACTCTCTTAACATTCCTTTAAGGATGTGTCTTTGCCTTTTAAAAATTCATATTGAATAGGCCATGATTATGGAATCTGAATCTTAATTCTTTGATTCTTTTGAAGTGTTCCCTTGAGGAATCAGAAATATTATGTAAATTTTATCAAAGGTCTCATTTTGGACAGAATAATTTTAAATAGGTGCAAGTCATGTAATCAGCTATTAAAGAAGTTATATTTCATTTAATGCATGCATGTTCATGTTGATATTTCAGGGCAGCATTGATAATAAATATAAAATTCACATATTAGATAATTTATTATTTTTATATATTTAAATATAGCCCAAGTATTAAAGCAAAAACCCCCCAAATAAAAAAACACACAATGAAATGCCCTGGCCAGGTGGCTTGTTTGGTTGGAGTGTAGTCCCATGCACCAAAAGGTTGTGGTTCAATTCCCAGTCAGGGCACATACACAGTTGGGCACGAGGTGTGTCTGGGAAACAACTGATCAATGTTTCTCTCTCACATCAAAGTTTCTCTCTGTACCTCTCTCTCTCTCTTTTGTCTGCCTGCCTCCCTTTCCCTTCCTCTCTCTAAAAGAAAAAGAGTATTTGTAGTTTACGGACATATAGTATTCTCCCAAGCATAATTACAGAGCACAAAATGTTTTGTAAGAAATGTGTATTGAACCTATAAATGTTTTCTTTTCTTTTTTTTAATGTAAGCACAGGAACTATACCTCTCTTTGTCATTTTTGCCCCAATGCCGAACACATAGTATCTGTAAACACTTACTAAAATGAAATCAGTATTTTAAAAGACATGCTTTTTATCTTCATAAATGCCCTTTATTTTATAGTTGATTTTAAAGAACCAATTTAATATATTTCTGTTTCAAATAACAAACTGAGAAAAATATATATAAGCAATTAATACATTAAGAAGTAAATGTACCAAATATACTGAGAGAGCGCTTATGAATAAATTAAATTAAACAACAACACTAGATGTGAGTAATAGACATGGTAAGACAGGCAAAGAAAAAAAACAATCATAAATATGTCGTGCCTCACTGGGTGACCTTCTACTTAGGTGAGTGTAAAGCCCTTTATCACTTATAAGCCTTTATCAACCCTGCCCTTGGGAACACAGTTTGCTAAAACATAAAGTCAGAACTGAAATGGCAAAATAAATTAACTGCTCTTCTGGAAATTCTCAGAACCTCCATCTCCATGCCCGTTAATATGTATCAAAGTCTGGTTTGAAAGAAATAATTTTTATGGGAAGTTTTCTGAATGATAAACAGTCTTGTCGATCAAGACTTTCTTTTTCTTGCATAAAATAATAAACTCATACCATCCATTCAACAAATATTTATTGATAAATATTAATTAAATATTAAACATCTATTATATGCTATATAAGTGGAATATATTAGTCAACCTTAAATAGTTTGGAGGCATTCAGGCAAAGATCAGGGTTTTATTGAAAAATATACACTCAATTAAACTAAACTAAAATATACCCAACTAAAACAAACTGGGATTTCAGATAAAGCATCTCTGGAAGGATGTCACCTGAAAGAATAAATGACCAAGCAAGGGTAATAAAAGGGCAATGGGGCCTGGCTGGCATGGCTCAATGGTTGAGTGCTGACCTACAAGGCAGGAGGTTACAGCTCGATTCCTGGTCAGGGCATGTGCATTCCAAGTAGTGGGCTCAATCCCCAGTGTGGGGCGTGCATGAGGCAGCCAATGATTCTCTCTCATCATTGATATTCATATATCTCTCTCTGTTTCCCTACCTTTCTGAAATCAATAATAAAAAAGGGCTCTAGGTTAAAAAACAATGAGAATAAACCAACAAGTGCCTAGAGGTGAATAAGTACATTGCATGTTTGATAAACTGAAAATGCTTCAGTAATGCTTTCTTTTTATATTTTCTGTAATTAGAATTCATTTATTATGTGAGCATTATGTATTCATTGTTCAAAAATTAGATTACACATACACACAAAAATCAAATATACTATTAACTCAAGAATATGTGTTAATGTTTTGGTTACTACATTTGTAATAACAGGATCATGTATAGGGGCTGGGAAATATTTTCTACATCTATTTATTAATGTCCTTTCTTATAAATTAATAATCATACCAAATAGTGGATGTTAAGTACATAAAGTTTCTTTTATTCCTATTTTAGCATACATTATTAGTTTCCAATTCTGGCTATGATGGGATAGCTTGTATAAGACCAATAGTTCTGCTCACAACAACTGGGAAGGGGATATAAAATTACCATGTGTAAGAGAAAACACCATTGGTTTGATGGCAGCAGAAAACTGCTGAGGCAGCTATATCTTAAGGACTCATATCCTAGAGAAAGGGATGTGCAGATTTAGCAACTAAAAATATTGGATGCCCCACCACATTTGAGTTTCAGATAAAGAATAAACAATTCTTAAGGATAAGTACATCCCAAATGTTGCAGGAATTCTGAGTTTTATCTGGCAATCCCAAACTAGGCAAATCTAATGTTCCGAATGCAGTTATTCTCTCAGAGCATTTGCCAATTCATGGCAACACTCAGAAGGCTGAGATTGTGGGCAGAGAAGCTAAGGACCAGAAAAGCCAGAAGAGCTTTAGATGATATCATAGGTCCATGGAGTGAAATATTCATATTTAGAATTACTAAAGGATCCAGGATAAAGGATCAGGTTCTGGAAAAAAGGCAGGTGCAGAGAGAACTCAGCATTTCCCTTCTGCATATTTGCTGATTTAGGAAGGCCGAGGAAGAGAAGAGGCTATAAAGTCAAACAGGATGAGAAGCAGAACATGGGTTTATGCACTCGTACAGAGCGTAGAAGACAAATATTGAAGGACAGGCATGTGAGGTCTCTAGACTCAGTTGGGAAATTGGGAGAGTTACATGGAAGTAACACTTAAACCCAGCTTCAAGTCAGTTCGGTCCCTGATAGGATTGGAAGGTTCTGTCCCTCCTCTACTTCGCAGAGTTTAAGGTAAGCCTTCTATGGAGAAGCATTGCATGCCCCCAAATATTTACTTTTTTTTTCAAGCAAAACATTTAAAATTTGGTAAACGTTTACCAGACATACCAAAAAAAGGCAACAAGAGAAAATAAAACAGAGGATAGAAATAGACCTGCAAAAGATGTAGATTTTAAGTTATTAGATACAAATTTTATTTTATTTTTTTTCATGCATACAAGTCCTTTGGTTACAAATTTAAAGTAATTATGACTAATCTGTTCAAGAGAATCGATAGCATGGTTGGTAATTTCATCAGAGAACAATCCTGAAGAAGTGGATCCAACCTACACTGTTTACCACATATCAAGAATTAGAGTAAAGCTCCATAATTAACATAATGTAATATTTGGAGCAGTAGAACAGAATAAAAATTTTAGAAACAGTCCGTATCTATCTGTGTTTATATCCATATCTGTATCTACAGCTATACCTATTTTATTTATCCCATCTATTCTATAATCTATCTCTCTATATCTATGTACCTATCTATCATCTATTTGTCTACCCTTGATTTTTACAAAAGTGTCACAAAAATACAGTGAGAAAGGATAGTCTTTTCACTAAGCTTCTTCTGGGTCAATTTGATTTCCATGTAGAAAAGTAAGTGTACCTTGACTCTCATCTCGCATCAATTTCAGATGGGTTGAGATCTTAATGTAAAAGGAATTACAAAAAGCTTTTAGAATACATAGGAAAATAATTTCAGGGTAGGCAAAGGCTTCTTAAATAGGATATTAAAAAAGCAAAATATATGCATGTCTTTGAACCAGCAATTGTGCTCCTACTAGTAAGTTTATATCTATCTAACAGAAATGTACACAAATGTTACCAATTGATATGTACAGTTCATAGCAGCACTATTCATAATAGCCTGAAACTGGGGAAAACACAAATGTCTGTCAGCAGTAGAGTAGGTGTATATATTTCCTCCTATTCACATAACTGAATACTGTACAGCAGGAGGTTTCATGAAATATTCATGAAGCAAGACATAGAGTACATTTTGTATGATTCCACGTATGAGATTTAAAAACCAGCAAAACTAATCAAGAGGTACAGAAGTAATGACCACAGCTAACATTTGTGGGAGAAGTGATTGAGAGAGAGTGTGGGACAGGAGATTCCGGTTAGTGGAAATATTCTGTTTTTAATCTTTTTTTTCATTATTTTTAGCAAATCATATTAATAAGACTACACAAGGGAATACATAGAAAGTATTCTTTTTCAATGCCTGTACAGGGTTGGATAATTGAAAGGACTCACAAGACTATTGAGCCCACTCCTGCAAGGCAAACACACTGTAGGGTAGGAGAAGGTAAGTGCAGGCAAATATCAGGGCCCATGTGGCTTTTCTTAGTTACAAAGAACACATTTTGCTCTCAGATTATGAAACTCCAAGATGTACGTGAATAATTTTGGTTGTAGGAATGCTCAGGTCAAGTCAGGCTGTTTAAGCAGTTATACCAGATGTAAGTCATCAATACACAAGCTGGTCCTGGTGTGCACTGGGGAGTTTCAACTTTAGGTTGCCCTCGTACATGATTAGACTGCACTACCTTGGGCAAGAGTTTGTACCATGCTGCCAGGTGTCCCAGGAGGTAAGCATAAAGCTTGCCCAGTCTAGCTGCAAGATAATTTCATCTTACACGCCTTATAACTAAAATCCAGGTCAAGATATAGCATTTTTCGAAAACGACATGGCAGGTCCTCTAAAACATTAAACATTGAATTACCATATGATCCAGAAATTGCACTTCTGAGTACATATCTCAGAGAATTTAGAGCAGGGATTTGGACAGATACTTATGCAAGCAGTGTGCACAGCAGCATAATGTACAATAGCTAAACGGTGGAAGCAACCCGTGTCCATCAACGGACTAATGAATGAACAAAACAGGTGTATACACACAAGGGAATATTATTCAGTCTTTAAAATAATGTAATTATGATGCAAGCTACAACATGAATAACCTTAAAGACATGATGCTTTGTGAAAGCCAGACAAAAAAGGACAAATTTTGTATGATTCCACTTAAGTGAGGTACATAACCAGGTTCACAGAGACAGAAAGTAGAACTGTGGTAACCTGGGCGTTGGGGGAGGGAGCATGGGGAGTTATGGTTTAATGGGTGAAGAGTTTTGGTTTGGAATGATAAGTTCTAGAAGTGAATAGTAGTGGTTACTTTACAATAGCATGAATATACTTAATGCTACTGAACTGTATGCTTGAAAATGGTTAAAATAGCCCTAGCTGGTTTGGCTCAGTAGATAGAGCGTCGGCCTGAGGACTGAAAGGTCCCAGGTTCAGTTCTGGTCAAGGGCACATGCTTGGGTTGTGGGCTTCATCCCCAAAAGGGGGCGTGCAGGAGGCAACCGATCAATGATTCTCTCTCATTGATGTTTCTCTCTCTTTTTTCCCCTCTTTCTTCTTCTCTGAAATCAATAAAAATATATTTTAAAATGGTTAAAATAATCATTTTTGTTATATATATTTTACCCAAAACAAGGAAATAGTACTTTTCTGGTCATCCTAGAGACCCTTTTATGTGTTCTGACCCAATTGCAAACCTGTATCCCCCCGAACTTAACCATAATCCTGACATTTACAGTTATCAATAACTTAACATTTCTTGATGCTTTATCAATAAAGTGTGAATTCCCTAGATTCTACTTTAGTCTTGGCCCTTTTTCAAACTATAAGTCTTTATTTTCCTTCTGATCTATTTGTGGAAGAACAGAGGGCATTTTACCTATAGAATTTCATTGTCTGATTTTTTCTGTTTGAGTTATGATTCACTTTATCAAGTTTTTCTCCTGGGAACTTGATAGGGATAGAATAACTGTATTATTAGCAAGAGAGTTTATGATAAAAAATGACCACAGATTGGCATTTATATTAAGGGAAACTGTCAATGAACTATAAATGAATGGGAAGGACATTATATGTTTGGGGCTTCCCTAAGTGTGGTGATTATTGTAATTGGACATCTGCTTCCAGGGT
>NW_006287547.1:3539994-3545199 GCF_000327345.1 Myotis davidii
GCATGCCTATGTTGTTAACGAGAGATATTGTTTCCTGTGAGGCATGAGCCTTTTAAGCGAGGCTGCCTCTTGCACTTGACCAAGGTGAGTCTTCCCTCCCAAGTCTTGTGGGCTGTGTGGACTACTACTCTTTTGAATGTTTGTCCCTGCGCTGACGAGCTTGTGTGTTCCTGTGCCATATCTTTTTCAGTGAACCTGATGTCAGGTATGGCCATGGTTGTCTTGTGAGTGGTTGTTAAACTGGACTTTAAAAATTCCCTGGTCTGCATTGCACCCATTCTCCTACACTGTTTTGAAGTTGACTAAAAATGTTTCCTGAAACCAAACATAGCATTTGAAATTGAAAAATTAGAACCCTGATATTATTATATGTTTTTAATTTCTATGCTATATTTATTTTTACTTTTTTTGTTTCACTACACATAAAATTTTTATAATATCTAAATGTGATATTAATAGAGGTCTTTTTAGATTAATATTTCTTCAGATAGTATTATATTATTCAAAATATAGTAACATCTTGATCATGTTCCTATAATGTGAGAATATTTATGTGGGAGGTGTTTATGTGGATGTGAACAAAAAGCAGTTTCTATTATTTCTGAAAAGTAATTTTAGGAAAAATATATCTTATTCTTTGTATATTCAGTAATATATTTCTTTGAATAATTAGAAAACATTCATTTTTTTCTCAAAAATTGGAAGTTTATAAAACTTAAGCACTAAACAGGATAGATATGTGGCTTTTAGGAAGTAAATATGACTATGTCTTTTATACATTAGTAAATATCTATGGGAACTTTATCTCCAACTTCTCTTCTATAGTTCTGGCATACACTATAAATGTGAAATTGCTTCACTAAAAAGTGCATTTTCATCTATGATCTAAAAATATTTGATACGAAGTGCAAGTCATGGTGGAAGATTAATTATAGTGACTGTTTAAGATTTGTAACACTATAGATATGTGCAGATGTTAAGCTCCATTAAAAATCATAGAGTTTGTTTTCATAATTAAGGGTTTGGATTTTGCTAGATCTTTAGACAAGTGTCATCTTCTGGGGTCTACTAGAAAATAAACTTGTTTGCTTAGAATAGTAGGACAGGCAGACATAAGGGGAATCATCACAGATCATTTTTATTACTTAGATTGGTTTGGAGACAGTAGGAGAAAGAGACACTTATAAAAAGACAGCAACTCTAGTAGGTGCCAGCTGTTATTTTACAGATGGCATTGTGAAGTACTGTAACTGCATTGATTATCCAGGTGTAGACGTGACTGTGCAGTGGACCATAAGGAAAGGTGTGGCATATTAAGGAACTTGGCTTTCAGGTTAGGGCAACATCAGTGTGAGACAGATGTCTTTATTAAACACATAGGTACTACTGCTTGTAATACTTTCAACAACAAAAAATAAACACTTGAAAGAAGAATGTTTTCATGGGAAGAGAGTTTGCATCTTGTGATGTTTTGAGTTATTCTTTCAATGGGAATCTTAGGCACTGGTATTGCATGCAATACTAGGTACTGAGGGAATTATAAAAGATGAATTGTTTTCCATAATGGCTGTACCAATTTACATTCCCACCAAGAGTGTACTGTACCGAACACTGGAAATTTGCTGATACAGTAGATTAGAGGTGCTCTCATTACACACACACACACACACACACACACACACTCACACACTCTCACACTCACACACTCTCACACACAGACACACACACACGTACACACATACAATAACCATGTAAGAAGATGTATCAATGTGCTCCACTGTAGTAATTATTATACTATGCATATGTACATAAAATTATGTTGTACCCCCTAAATTATACAATTTTTCTTTTTAAAATTAAATAGAAGGCCACATTAAAAGTGAATTGGACATAAACCTAACCACTGAGATGTTTACTAGTCAAAAAGACACACATAAATAAATGTCTTTCAGATCACAGCTGAGGAACTGACTAATGATGTTTAACAGGAAGTCTTTTGAGAGGAGTTCATTAGGGCATGCTAATGAAGACTCAGGTAAATAATGCACATCGATTCTACACGTTGTTTTCAGGAATCCCTGAAAACCTCAGACAGCTGTGTATCGGGATCTTTGTACACAAAGAAGCTCCTTCAGGTGTCAGGTGTTCATGTTTCAGCAGGTGTTTCACTGACCACCAAATGTGCACCGGGCACTGTAAGTCCTGGAGATAGAGCCGGGGATGGTGACACTCTGTCCTCATGAAACTTGCATTCTGGTGGCGGAGACAGGGACCAAAAAGAAAATGCCTCACAGCACAGTTTCAGATTCTGTTAAACACTAGGAGTAAGAGAAGGCAGAGTACAGAGTTGCCATCTACTTGAGCCAGGACAATCAGGGAAGCCCCTCTGAAGAGAAGGCATTTGTGAATCCTACACCTGAATGATGAGGACACAGGCAAGTGAGGACGTGGGGGAAGACGGTCCCACACAGTGTGAGCCACACACTGAAGGGCGTACTTCGCTGCCTTTCTTTGTACTCTTGTGCTGATAGATTTGAACTTATAACTTTGGAATCAGTTAACCTTAAAACTTTAGATATTGTTTTCAAAAAATTTTTCTCCAAAGTCTTCTTTTTTTTCTGGATTGGCAGCTCGTCTACAAACAAAAGCCATTTTCTTTTGCACTAATTACTCTTAATCGCTGACTAATTACCTCTGTTTGAAGCAGAATTTTTCAGTGTTCCTGTAGAAGTCAGTAGGAGCGCTGCCTGAATTAATAGGTGCTGTTTTTCAGTGCATAATGTGCAACAGAAGAGCTCAAGAAATGTCTGCCTTTCTTTTGTTCAAACTCAAGTACTTTGACAGTTTTGTATTTTATTATTAATTTTGACTGATACCATATTGAAACCACTATAATAATGACATTAAAATAATTCACCTTAATTTGGAGCATGGGAGTCTAACATATTTAAAATTAAAGGTTATTATTTGTTTTTTAAATTTAATACATTGAGGTGACATTGGTTAATAAAATTATATATGTTTCAGGTGTACAGTGCTATAATACATCTATAATAATAAAAGTGTAATATGCTAATTAGACCAGATGTCCTTCCAGACATCCTTCCAGGAGGAAGCTGGGGCTGCAGTAGGGGAATCCAGGCAGCCACCTGTGGCTGTGAGGGAGGGATTGAGGCAGCCACCTTGGCTACGAAGGCCTACCCTTGAATGAATTTCATACATCAGGCCTCTAGTCATCATGTAATATATTACACTGTGTGTTCACCATCAAGCCAAGTCTCCTTTAATCACCATTTATCCCTCCTATACCCTTTTCTATCTCTCTCACCTCCCTTTCCCTCTGGGCTGGTGACTATTTGTGATTTTCACAAATTTAAAATCCAACAATCTGGGGAATGGAACATCTGATCACTGATATAAGAAAATGAGGGGGGGGGAAAACGGGACGGGGGAGACTCTGTGAGGGTATTTTGATTTTTAGAGGAAGGAATTAGAGGTTGAAAGTGGATCTTAAAGAAGTTTACTGTTTATTTTTAATCATAATTTTTTCATTTCAAAGGTAAAGGTATTAATCTAGATAAACAGAGATCTTGCTTATAAAAAATATGTAATACTTAGAATATTAAGTGAAATCAAATATAAGCAAACAGCATTGCTATAACCATGATTATAAAATTATAAAATAATGAAAATCTGTGGATGGAAAAATGTGTGGAATCTTATAATAAAACCATGTTTCTAATAATGGATTTATCTGCCTTTCCCCATCTTACCAGTCCTAGAAGACTACTTGATGCCGTAGCATTAGGCAAGATCAATACTGAAATTCTGATGGGCTCATCTGTGTAGGTCATTTAAAACTACCCCTAAATCCTTTGTGTTTCTAGGAGACAAGCCAATAATACTACCTGAGAAGCTTGGAAAACTGCTTATGTAAGATGGGAGGTGCAGGAATCCTTAAAACAGCTACCCTGTAATATTCCCCGGAATCTCGTAGGATGCTTCCTGAATCTTTTTCACATTTGTGACTCATTTATAGAAATCTGTTTTGATGGAAGGCCGGTCCCAGATGACAGCATTTGTTAGAGGGAGAGTTGGGACTTAGCAGCAAATTTCCTCAAGTGAGGAAAACAGTATTGCAGACTGACTCTGGCCCAGATCCTGGCCTGGAATGTTCCCTGGAAACAAACTGGTGAGCTGGGCTTAACCATACCTTGGCTTCTGCTGTGACCACGTGATCGAACACCCACCTGACCAAGCTGCTCTTTTTGGAAAGGAGCAGTTTCTGGCACAAAAGAACACATGTTGTCATTCAGGGCTCTGCCTGTTAGAAAGGTCCTTGGCGGCAAACAATAGAAAAATCTGCCAAACAAGAAAGAGTTATTGCTCCCGCACAATGAGTAGCCTAGGGTTCTAGAGTTCAAGACAGAGTGGCTCACTGATGTGTTTAGGGATCCAGGATCTTTCCATCTTTCTGCTTCTAGATCCTAGAGAGAAAAAAACATTCTGATTGGGATTCGGAGACTTGTAGAGATTTGTAGTGACCATTCTTAAGATTTTTGAGAATGTCGTAAGAAGATAGGAGGGGTTTCTGAGAAAACACTAGACTTCCTGCTAATTGAGCTCAAGACAGCCTGATATCTGAGGTCTTACTTGCAAGGTGGCATATTTGTGCTCACAGGAAGGTAAATTCTGGGGCATTCGATTTCACCTGCGTCTTTTGTTCCGTTTTAGAATGTGTTTTTCATACCTTACAAAAGAAAAGAAATTAAAAGAGGGTAAGAAATGATTCCAGTGGGAAGATTTTAACGTAAAAATGCCCCCGAGGTTCTTCTGTGCTTGCTTTTTCCCTCTTTACCTGCCCCCACCTCTCCACACACACTTTCTGTGAAACTTGAAAATAGAAAGCAAAAACCATCAACTGTTGTAAATCATGTAATTAAAGTTAATTACTTATAAATATGAACTTTGGATCACTGCATAGAGTGTTAAATTTGGTTTCTTATCACCTATTTTTAAAACTATGTGAGACAGAAAAAACTTGTGTTTTGTTACTTAGCCTTTCTTTTTTTTTTTTTTTTACCACTAATTTTCCTTCATGTCAAATATATTGGCTTTTATTTTTTCATAGAATGGTTATATTCCTAGAGAACTAAAGGGACCTGCTTTATATTATTTCAACAGTGGTAAAGAGCCAAGCATGAG
>NW_006287547.1:3547191-3552115 GCF_000327345.1 Myotis davidii
TTAAAACTATGTGAGACAGAAAAAACTTGTGTTTTGTTACTTAGCCTTTCTTTTTTTTTTTTTTTTACCACTAATTTTCCTTCATGTCAAATATATTGGCTTTTATTTTTTCATAGAATGGTTATATTCCTAGAGAACTAAAGAGACCTGCTTTATATTATTTCAACAGTGGTAAAGAGCCAAGCATGAGGCTGTTAATATTAGCTCACATCCATGAGCAATTGTTATTTTCCACATATTACACTAAACACATTACAGGTACTTTCACGTGATCCCTGAAAAATTCTCAGGAATATATATAACCATTAACATGGCTTTACAGAGGATAAAACGGGTTTTGAGAGACAGTGTACTGCGCCCTAATTATGAAACGGCCAAGATATGAACCTCGATTTGAAACAAGCATCTGGCCACAGAGCTCTGCTTCCTGATGCGGATGGTTAGCTTCATAATTGTAGCTTGTTTCCTCCAATTGCTAATACCAGTGCCCCAGCCCCAGCAATTCACAGCATGGGTGTGTTTCATCCCTTCTCTTTGCATTTCTCCAAGCCAGAGTGATTATTAAACTCTCCATTTGCACAGGGTTTTATTTGCTCTTGAACAGCTTATTAGTTATTTAAATTTTTTACTAACTTGGTTAATACATTATTCTCAGTTCTTATTACAGCCAGAATGATAGATCTGAAGAGCTATGTCTAGATTAAAAATATTTTCCTGAGTTTTAAGTTCAGTGTTCCAAATTGATAGATATATTGCAATAGTACCTCTCTCTCTCTCTCTCTTTCTCTCTCTCTCTCTCTCTCCATGGACTTCAATTGCATTTGAGTTACCAGGGTTTTCTTCATTTTCTTCTTTAACAAATAAAACCAGAATACACATAAAATAAGGTTTTTAAGTACTGCCCCCAAATAGCTTTGTTATTTGCATGATAGTCATCCTAGTCAATCAGGCTGCTATAACAAATTGGGTGGGTAAATCAATAAATATTTACTTCTCATGGTTCTGGACACTGGGGAATCCAAGATCAAGGCCCCAGCATACTTGGTGTCTGCTTCCTGTGTTCTCACGTGACAGAATGAAGGCTAGAGAGCTCTCTGGAGTCTCTTTTTTATAAGGGCACTAATCCCATTCATGCAGGTGGAGCCCTCCTGAGTTAATTACCTTCCAAAGACCCTATATCCTTTACCTTCACATTGTGGACTAGGAATTCAGTTTATGAATCTGGTGTAGGGGGGGGGGGGGCACAAACATTCAGTCCATAACCTTATTATTATAATATCTAGGAAAAAATTGTTGGCCTCTTAATAAAGAGGCCCCTCTAGAGGCTTCCTGGGGTCATGCTTTAAAGCAGGAGGAAATGATAGCCTTCCTGTATTTCACATGGATCTCCATTTTACTTGTCCACAGATTTACTTGGCGGTAATAGCACTTGTAATCCAGAGTTCTCAAAGTATAGCCTGAAATGTTCTTGGACTAAATTTCTATAAGAGTGAAACGTGTTGGATCAAGACAAAAATAGATCTTAGTTAGGTAACTTGGGCTAAAGGAGCACTAGGATTTTAACTCCAATCCTCAAGTATGGTTCACCCAATCTAGATATCCATCTTAGAGAATTCTTTAGGTTGGTACTTACTGAGATCAGAAAATGATATGCTGAGACTGCTTTGACCTACACTTTGGTAGGTTAATATAAAATTGAGGCTATTGTTACAAGTAACTGAAGTCAGTATGAGCTAAGCTTAAGAAACAATTAGTTGCCATCATTACTTGCAGAAATATGTTATCCTGCAGAACCAACATTTGTGAGGAATGCAGCTGCGTCTCACCAGAGACAATTGGGAAGCAGGCAGCTCTGAGGAACGTAAAGCATTCTCTCTCTCACACTCTGACCTTGTCTTCTTTCTGCCCATTTACAACTGCTTCGCTCATTTTCCCTAGGAGACTGGCTTTCTCTGGCCCTGAGGTCCAGCAATAGAGGGCAGATGGTAACTGATGGTCCCCAGGTTTACATGCTTTATTCTGGATATATGGTGTAACTGTAGTTCTGTCTCTTATTTTAATTAGAAATTCTCAGAGGAGGCACTCTAATTGGCATAGCTTGGTCAGAAGCCCAATCAGCTGAGTCAGGAGTCAGAGTCACATTTCCAGAAAAGATGCTTAAAAACTACCCTTAGAGAATTTTGAGGGAGAGTAAAGTTAAGGTGGTAGTTTTAAGCTTAGCAAATGATATACGAGTGCTCTACTATATAAATGCAAGACAGTATGAAAACATACCACCATGTTCTTCTACCAACATCTAGTAGGTCTTCTCATGATGAAAATGGTGGGAAACCTTAGCTTAAAGTAGTTAAGAAAATACCATATATTCTGAGACAGTCTGAATTTTCTTCTGATATTTCCCAGTTTGCCTCCTGTTTGCCTTAAGTTCTTCTTATACTTTGCTATGTCATTTAGAAAAAAATCAGGGCCCCCATGATACCATTTTCAGGAAATTTGTATTTTGTATATATATTTGTTCAACGTTTATGTTCCCAGGAATGATCCTTTAACTTCAGGACATATGCAGTTGGCAAAAGAAGAGACTGAACCTGTTACTGAATTCTAGTTTGTGAGCCTGACACTGTGAAAAGCCAAAACTCAAACTGTCAGAGTTTGGGGATAAGGAAAGGTTTATTGTTCAGGAAGGCGCCAACCAAGAAGATGGGAGGCCTAGCAATGCCTCCAAACCGTTTGCTAGCTGGATTAGGTCGAGTGGTTTTTAGCAGTTAAGGGGAACAGGTTTGTGGAAGTATTGATGGGGCAAGTTTTAATTGGAGGACCTTGAACTTGTCCATTTATGGTAAAGGTGCATCAACATGGGGTCTTCCTGGACAACAGACCCTTGGTCTGGTGTTCAAGTTCCAGTTATGTCCTTGTCCTATGATTCCCCGTGGACAGGTTGAGGGGTTGGGGAGGAGGGAGCAGGGGGCGTGACTTTGGTTCCAATGTAGCTGGAGGTTAAAGTTCTCTCCTCTGGTCCCCAGTTTGGCTCAGTGGATAGAGTGTCGGACTGGGGACCAAAGGGTCCCAGGTTCAGTTCTGGTCAAGGGCATGTACCTTGGTTGCAGGCTCCTCCCCGGCCCGGGCCCTGGTCAGGACATGTGCAGGAGGCAACCAAACGATGTGTTTCTCTCACATTGATGTTTTTCTCTGTCTTTCCCTCTCTCTTCCACTCTCCCTTAAAATCAATGGAAAAATATCCTCAGGTGAGGGGTAAAAAAAAAAGTTATCTCCTCTGTGCCTGTCCTGGCTGCATGACTTGCCATTTTGCTTTGTCATCTCTTAAAAGCAACTCAGAGTCTTATTAAACAGAATAGGGCCATTTTGAAAAGGTTCTGAGGTTACAAACCCACATTGTATGCTCTTCCCTGGCCACATGTGCCCTAAACTTTGTGTCTCTAATCTGAAGTCTGTTACTGTGCTCTCTGCTGTTACACTAACTTGGCTCACACACACACTCTTTACTGAGGCATTAGAAGGGTTATTGAAAATTCTCTTGTTTCTCCTGGGTAGGAAGATTCCGTTTCTTTGTGGAGTTTAAGCTGAAAACATTTACATTATGCAGCATGGCAGCACTTTCTGAGGGCAGGGACATTGCTATTTAATTAATTCAAGCCCATAGTGTTTCCTTCTGACACTATTAAGCACCCATTTCCTGTTCTTTCCCCCTTACCTGTTAAGCAGCTGGGGGGAGCCCTCTTTAATCATTGTGATATGGAACTCTGGGAGAGCTATGTAAGTATTTTCAGCAGAGCTTTCTCCCTGCTACCTTCAGATTGACCAGGATACATTTCCAGAAATGTCCTTGTGTTTATTGCTTTAGTTTTTAATTGGAATGTGCCCTCTAGTTATGGACATATGACCACTTTCAGAATCCTTTCAGGGGGTGTCTGCTGAGGGTGGATGGCTGGGAATCTCCAGCCATTATGAATGGCATATTCTACTCTTTGGGCTTCTGTTCTTTTGTTATTAATTGGTGGTCATTTTCTTTTGTTAGCGTACTTAGAGAAAATGGGTTCTCTGTATAGTAGCAAGATTTAAGAGAGGGGCGTGCAGGGCATAGATGCCCCTGAAGAGGCCGTTGACTGTTCCATCCACGGCCAAGTGGCTCAGCTCCGCCTGGCTGCAGAAGTCAAGCCTCAGGGGCCACCGGCCGCCCTTGAACCCACCAAGGCCAGAAAGGGGGCAGGACCCAGAGCTGCTGTTTCACTGCTCTGGCAGGGCGTCCGAGCGTCAGTAATCCAGTTTAGTCTCCGTTCCCCTCCAGGCCACTTTCAGCTCTGTGCTTTAGCTCACATGGCTGCCACACGCAGGCTCCCAGGGCTGCTATGGAGAGAGAGAGAGAATGTGCTACCAAGCTGGGCCTTTGTTAGGCTTTGATTGGATTTCCTTGGGTTTGGGGGAGAGCGGGCTTTCTTTCAAACTATACAGTCTTCTTCCTAATTCTTCCTGGGCGTGTGCTGGGCCCTCTTCCTATTCAGCCCCTTCCCTGCATCTTCTGAAGTTCTGTGCCCTAATCCTATCGGATCCTTTTCCCAGGCTAGACTCTTCCCCTTTGTGATCACCCTTTTGGCTTCTACTAGCCTGCCTCATAGCTGTGCTTCTTCATCTGACTTCTACTGCACATGCCCCAGCAGAGGAATTTCCCCCTCGCTGTTTCCCTCCCCTCACCCCTGTTCATCTGGAGGAATGGGCCCTATTTGTTCCCGGGGAGACTGGAAAACTGGTCCGGAGTGAAGCTTCCTAGTTATAGCCTCCTAGTTAATTAGGCTTAATTTTTTATTCCATTTACTCCTTTTCCTGGGGATACTGGAAAACTGGTCTGGAGTGAAGCTTCCTAGTTATAGCCTCCTAATTAGGCTTAATTTTTTATTCCATTTACTCC
>NW_006287547.1:3552436-3555312 GCF_000327345.1 Myotis davidii
CTTCCTTCCTTCCTTCCTTCCTTCCTTCCTTCCTTCCTTCCTTCCTTCCTTCCTTCCTTCTTAGCTCAACATTATGCTTTTGAAATAAATTTATGTTTGTATGTATAGTTTTAGTGCAAGCATTTTGATTGTTATATAGTTTTCAATTGTATATATCACAAATTTCTTAAGACATCTAGGTTGTTCTGGGTCATTTTAAATTTTCCTTTAAAAATTTGAGTATAATTTACATAAAATAAGCTTGGACAATTGTAGACACCTGTGTAAAAATCATTCAGCTCAAGATGCAGACCATTTCTAATGCCCCATAACATCCTCATGTCTTTTTCAAGTCAATACTCCCCCACTGTTTACCCTCTACTCCCCCAGAGCAACCACTTTCTGATTTCGATCACTAGGTTTTATTATTTTATTTTATTTTATTTTATTTTAGGTGTTTTGTATAAATGAATTATATACAGTGTATACACTCTAGTGTCTGCCTTCTTTTGCTGTAAATATTTTTGAGATTCATCTGTATTATCATGTTGTATAAATTTACAACAAGATAATACAGATTTTGTTAAAGAAAATCCTTCATAGTGAAAGCTTTTTGAAAGACAGATTTATTGAGCCTTATGTTTGCTAGAAAAAGGACTGGTTCCTGGGACATGCACTATGAGCCATCAGCAACAGGGCTTCATGGAAAAGACCACGTGCCCACTGTTCTGGAGATGAAGGACTCTTTTATACATTAAATTTGGGGAAGGAAGATGAAAGTTGTTTTGAAGATGCGGTGGCACATGGGAGCTGGCTATTTGCCTGTTATCTTTAGATGATTGCTAAAATAGTCACCTGGAAGTTAATTCAAAGTTTCAACATACATTCATGTATCTAAGAGGTCTTTTATTGGTTTTGGCCCACAGTTGTTAACTGATTAATCTCTCTTCTCTCTTCCTTTCCCCTCCCACCTTCTGTAATTTAATTTGGGGCTTCTCAGTTTTTTTCTTGTCACTACCACACTTTTTTTTATATCCATTCCTCACAAAATCAATTTATTAAATATCTCAGATTCTGGATTTTTTGAAACATCTTCAGGTAATTCTGTGCTTATTAAAATTTGTTTTAGATAAAGAACCTCAACTATCCAGGTGAGAATTTAGGAAGGATTTTTGTTTGTTTATCCTTTTCCGTTCATGATTTGTTTTCTTTTTTTTTTAAATAAAACACAGAGTTGATATGATCAAAGGGTATTATAAAAGTTTGTTTTGAAGACAGTATTGCAGACAAAGGAATAAGAAAATAAACGGGTGAGAATTACAGTCTTCTGTCATATAAAGTGCAATTGATAATCTCAACAATGTAGTGGTGGTTAAGAATGGACAGAATAGGATGCTCTCAGCAACGTTAAAATACACTATTAACAGGGCTTGGTGGCTACTTTGTTTGCCTTTTGCTGAGAAGAGAAAGTGAGGGAGAGGAAGCAAAATTCCTCAAGCCACCACTTTGTTGTGATCCAGGTTAGACTATATGGAATTGAGTGGATAAGGATTTGGGGTTTGGGAAATAAGAATTGTGGCAAGACTAAAATGCAAATCAATTTTTATTGTAGAAACAGTAAATGAACCTATTACATTTTATTTTGTTTTCCTTAGTGCTTATTTACTTAGTGCTTAGTGAGGATTGATCTTTGAAATGCTAAATCTATGTTTCCATTGTGTGTCTGTATATGCACCTTATGTTTTTATAACCCCTGATTAGTATCCAAATTATTACTCGTTTAATATTTTCTTAACTTCAGCATTGAAATTCACTATACATGTTGATTAACACTCAGTATGACTGAAATTATATATGGCATCAGTGATCATATTAAACTATTTAAATTTTTTGAAAGAAACGTCTCTTAGCATTATGAATACTTTCTTAGATTGATAGAGTCCTAGTGGTAAAGTCTGTCTTTGCTTCCTTCACTTAGGTAACTGGGAAAATAGGAAACTCGTGAGTAAAGTTGAAGCTATTCATCTGACAGAGTAAAGGGTTATGTGTTATTTATGAATAACTAAATTTCAATATGTATGGTTCATTTCTACTTTTTTATATAAATTTCTAACTAATACCCTACAACTTTAAGGAGAAACTTCATCCTTCATGTCCCTCCCCTCGTGTCCCCCCACCCCCCAACCATTAACAGAGAAACATTTTCTAATTCTAGGCCTGGCTGGTCAGCCACTACTGGGCTTTGATCTACATTCTGCACCCCAGGAAGCTGATCCAAACAGAGAGCTGCTCTTGCCTCCAAATGAGATGTGTGTCCCAAATGTTTATCCCAGATTTATAGTCTCTATATAAGAAGCCAAAGAGAAAAATAAGAAATAAGAGAGAAGCTTTCACATGGGCAAGCTACTAGAGAAAGTACTTCTGAACCATTAGCCTGGTGCAGGAGATTCAATCTATATGCTTATACGGCTAATTAATGGTGTCAATAGCTTAGGGAATGTGGGAAAGCTTGCTACTCTAAAGTGCAAAAGCATGTTGTTTCAGAGTAAACATTTGCAGTGACATCAAATCGTTTCCCTAATTAAATTTTTGCATCACTAAATATGTATATTTATGGTCTTTTAAAATCTGGTTTTAATAATAACGGTCTATATGAAGAGCTGTGTGGAGATAGAAATTGACAATAGAGTAAATGGACAGATCTTTCTTAAATCAATTTTTATTTTTCAATTACAGTTGACATGCAATATTGTATTAGTTTCAGATGTACACCCCCATGATTAGACAGTATATAACTTACTAAGAGATCATTCTGATAAATCCTGTACCCATATGACACCATATATAGGTGTTAGAATATAATTGATTATATTCTGTATGCTGTGCTTTGCATCCCC
>NW_006287547.1:3556927-3558708 GCF_000327345.1 Myotis davidii
TGTGTGTAGGGCAACCAGACAGGAATTACTCACCTCCTGGATGTCAGGGTGAGGGGCTGGTTGTGAGCATCCATGTCCCCTGTGTGCAGCTCAAACTAAAGTCTAGGTTTTATAGTCAGATCTTCAAAATGGTCAGGATTTGACCCCAGGATCCCTGCCAGCAGGTGCCGGAAACCCTGCCTTCCCAGGGGCCCAGCCAAGCATGGGGCCTCTCCCCCACCCCCCATCGTTCCTCATGCTCTGGCTTCCCTCCAGCACACCCCAAAGCCACCATCTCGGCTCCCACAGTTTCCACTGTCTCCTCATTGCCCTCGGGGTGGGTGCTATCGCCTCCTGCTGTCTCTCTGCTTCCTCTTCCCCCTCAGTCTGCTCCATTGACAATAGAGTAAATGGACAGATCTTTCTTAAATCAATTTTTATTTTTCAATTACAGTTGACATGCAATATTGTATTAGTTTCAGATGTACACCCCCATGATTAGACAGTATATAACTTACTAAGAGATCATTCTGATAAATCCTGTACCCATATGACACCATATATAGGTGTTAGAATATAATTGATTATATTCTGTATGCTGTGCTTTGCATCCCCATGACTATTCTGTTACAACCAATTTGTACTTTTAAAAATATTAACATTCACACACACAAAATCAGGGCACAGTGTATTAACAATGAGGATATTCTATGACCATTATTTTATAAATCTCTAAGATTACTTGTTTATTTTTTAATTTATTATTTACTTAATTTTTCAACATTGTGTCAAAATTTATCCTCTCCTTAAAATTCTTTCCACAACCCCTTATCAAAACCACCCTCATGTTTTGTAAATTTTACATGTGAACTAGAGGCCCGGTGCATGAAATTCGTGCACGGACGCAGTTCCTAGGCCTGGTCTGCGATCGAAGCGCGAGCATCTGGCATGGGAGGGCGGGTCCCAGCTGACCTCTGGGCCCTGGGCAGCACCTGGGCCCCTGGGACCCATGCTCCCCCCTCTGACTGAGTCACGGCGCCCATGTCCCCATGCGGAGATGTGGTAAACGCAGCCAGAAACCACAGGCTGGGGTGCAGCGCAGTCCCTAGGCCTGGTCTGTGATCGAAGCACGAGCATCTGACACAGAAGCCAGCGGGTCCTCACCTACAGCCTCTGGGCCCTGGGCAGCACCTGGGCCCCTGGGACCCATGCTCCCCCCTCTGACTGAGTCACGGCGCCCATGTCCCCATGCGGAGATGTGGTAAACGCAGCCAGAAACCACAGGCTGGGGTGCAGCGTGGGGCTCTGGGCCACCCAGCAGTGCCGCACAGAAGCTGGGCAGGCAGTGCGTTCTCTCCCAGCCGGCCTTGGCAGGCAGGTTCCTGTGTGAACCCATGGTGAGTCTGACCGGCCCCTTGCAGTCCTGGCAGCTCCGAGCCTGCTCAACCAGAAGCCCATTGGGGCCAGCAGGGCCTCCACTGCTGCCTGTTGCCAGTGCCTTGTTGCCAACACCTGCCATGTTCCACGCTGCCCCCTGGGTGGTCAGCACATGTCACAGTGACTGGTTGTTTGGTTGGTCCTCTGTTTGGTCTCTTTGCATATTAGGGTTTTAAATATATACTAGGGGCCCGGTGCACGAAATTCGTGCACTGGGTGTGTGTGGGGGGGGTGTCCGTCAGCCCAGCCTGCCCCCTCTCACATACTGGGCGCCCTCAGGCGTTGACCCCCATCACCCTCCAATCGCAGGTTTGGCCCCCAGCCCAGGCCTGATGCCTCTGGCCCAGGCATCCGGCCTGGGGACA
>NW_006287547.1:3559761-3561448 GCF_000327345.1 Myotis davidii
TCGCCCTGGGGAGGGTGTGGTCACCTCCTGCTGTCTCCCTGCTTCCTCTTCCCCCTCAGTCTGCTCCTGACACAGAAGCCAGCGGGTCCTCACCTACAGCCCCCGTACCTCCCCCTGCACTCAGAGGACACAAGGTTCTCACAGGCCCTCGATCCCTGCAGGATGTGCCCCCCACCCAGCCTTAATACCCTTCCACTCAGCCTTTTGCTCGTCCTGCTGCCCCTCTGTATGCTGTTACCTCTGCCTGATGCCCTACTCCAGGTATCTATCCGTCTAGCTCTCCTCCATCCGTCCACTGTCCCTCAGCAAGCCTCCCTTTGCCCCTCCCCTCGCAGAGCCCCTATGTGGCTACATTCCCATGTTTTCATGGTGCTCCTGCCCTCCAACAGCTGCACCTCACATCTGTCTGAGGCTGTTTCCTCCCTGCACTCCCATCCTCTCGGGGCAGAATACACAGTAGGATAGGGTGGCTGGCTTTCTGCTGCTCTGTGAGCACCTGGGCATGCCTAGGAGTGGTCGAACTCCTGGTCCAACTCCTCCTAGTCAAGGGGAAAATTTGCATATTAGGCTTTTATTATATAGGATATCTTCCATTGATTTCAGAGAGGAAGGGAGAGAGAGACAGAAACATCAATGATGAGAGAGAATCATGGATTGGCTGCCTCCTGCAAGGCCCCCACTGGGGATAGAGACCACAAGCTGGGCATGTGCCCTGACAGGGAGTCAAACCTTGACCTCCTGAGTCAACCACTGAGCCATGTCCGCTGGGCTCTTGTTCTCATTTTAAAGGAGAGAGAATTAACAGTCCAGAGGTTGACTTGCCTCAAACAGCCAAGTTACACAGTGGCAGAGTTGGGGGGAGAGAGGAGGACAGGTTCTAAACATGCACTCATGAGGCCCCTGTGTTAATCGGTTCAGCCAGGGGGCGGGTGGACAGACACTGTCTCTGGCTCTTTAAGCGGCACTTCCTCAAGGCCCTCAGATTCCCCGCATGACCCCCCACCTCGCTACCTGCCATTGGAGCTGAGGAGGGCGGAGGATGAGAAGGGCCATCTGCGGTTCGCCTGGGAGGGGGAGGGTGGGGCAGAGCTGGGAGCACCACAGACCCCTGGTGGGAGTTAGAGGCAGCGATCTGGATGCTGGATCTCCCTGTCCCAGCGTCTCAGGAGCGTTTCCTTCTCGGGAAGCACCGCAAGTATTGCCTTAGGCCTCACCACTTGGGCTGGTCTCGGCAGTTCTGTGTTGAGGTGCGGGATCCTCTCTGTCCTGGAAACTGGAGTCGGGATTGGAGTCAGACCATCTGGGCAAGCCCTTTGCATTGGACTCAGCCCTTTTGTGTCACACGTGACCTGGGTTCTGGGCACAACTGATCTGTGTGTCCACAAGGGGCTTCATTTTCCTAGTTTTCAGTGTTTGCTTTCCATAATACTGTACATTCTGTTTTGTTGTCTTTTGTACCAAAAATAAAACCATCTGCTTGTTTCCAATAAGTACTTGTCATCACTGAAGAGAGCTTGGCGGGCGTGTTTGTGTGTGTGTGTGTGTGTGTGTGCATGTATCTGTGTGTGCTTGGGAGTGTGTGTGTATGTGTGTGCATGTATCTGTGTGTGCTTGGGAGTGTGTGTGTATGTGTGTGCATGTATCTGTGTGTGCTTGGGTGTGTGTGTGTGTGCATGTATCTGTGTGT
>NW_006287547.1:3562722-3565004 GCF_000327345.1 Myotis davidii
GCCTCATGCTTTCTGCCCCATGATCTATGTGCATCACACACACACACACACACACACACACACACACACACACCACACCTAGTTCAACGAGCTTATGCACATTTTGTAAATCAGGTTAAATGCCCCTATCACAAGTTGCCTCCACCAATTTTTCAGTGCTAGGTCGTATCCTAGTTTACATGGTTTTATAGTACCCTTTCTTTTGAGTGTTATTATAGTTTTTAATTATACCACACACCGCAACTAGTTCAACACTGCTTATGCACATTTTGTACATCAGGTTAAATGCCCCTATCACAAGTTGCCTTCACCAATTTTTCAGTGATAGGTCATATCCTAGTTTACATGGTTTTATAGTACCCTTTCTTTTGAGTGTTATTATAGTTTTTAATTTTACATTCACTTTTTTATTATTTAATTTTGTCTCTTCCTTTGGACAGAATATTCTATGAATATGAAGAGTATACCTGCTTCTCTCATTATTTTTTAGCAGCATGTAAGAAGGGGATCAGCACAATTAATAGTTGATATATGAATAGATGAATAACTAATTTTGAAAATGGATTACTTTTAAGTTATATAAATAAGACCTCTCTTAAAGTGTGTACTATTTTAAATCAATGATAATTATGTACATATGAATATATTTGTGCACTTCCTTCCAAAATGAGATGAAAAAGCTACATTTTCTTTTTAAAAATTTTTTTTAAATTTTATTTTTAGGGAGAGAGAGAGAGAGAAGCATCAACATAAGAGTGAAACATCCCATTGGCTGCCTCCTGCATGCCCCCTACTGGGGATGGAGCCCATAATCCTGGGCATGTGCCCTGATCAGAAATTGAACCAGGAGCCTTTCAGTACCCAGGATAACACCCAACTGAGCCACACCAGCCAGGGCAACTACATTTCTTTTTACAAAGTGTCTTATATGTATCATAGTACACTATCCGTAAGAGTGAAACATGGCATTGGCTGTCTCCTGCATGCCCCCTACTGGGGATGGAGCCCATAATCCTGGGCATGTGCCCTGATCAGAAATTGAACCAGGAGCCTTTCAGTACCCAGGATAACACCCAACTGAGCCACACCAGCCAGGGCAACTACATTACTTTTTACAAAGTGTCTTATATGTATCATAGTACACTAGCTTTATTAAATATTTTTATAAGAAATGTAAGGGCATGAACTTTTTATTTCTTTATGTATCCCTAATACACAGGGAAAAAATGTTCTTAAAAATGATAAAGAAGAAAATGTAATTATGGAAACAGAAGAAAGAGAAAGGAACTAAATCAGAAATAGTGGTTTCTATTGCATTTTCTAAGAATAAGGTAGTAGAAGCACTTAGGGAAACTCAGAATGAGTCTAAAGCAAGTGCCAAATTTTACAGATGAAATTTTGGAGTGGAAATGTTAAGTGACAAGTTTGCAGAGTGATCTACTGCAGAAACTAACTTCCAGTTTTAATGGTTTTTCCATTCTACCAATGTAACAACCTAAAAAATATTGGTAACAGCATAGAAACAGTAAAGACAATCCATTTATGAATTCCTTTATGAAAACAAACCAATAATGAATTCCTGAAGGGTTACCAGCTTCACATCTCATCTTTGGAAAGACCCTGGTTTAGTGGGCTAAGGGACAATATTATTTAATAAGAGTTAATAATAAATAAAAAGAGAAATAATAATTAAAAAGCTAAAAATGAGGAGTTAATATAGCATGTCATTTCTTTTTTTTAATATATTTTATTGAGTTTTTACAGAGAGGAATGGAGAGGGATAGAGAGTTAAAAACATTGGATGAGAGAGGAACATCGATCAGCTGCCTCCTGCACACCGGGCCTTCGCCTGCCACAGGACAGTACTTAGTAACTGCCGGCTTTTAGTGCTGTGTTTGGTGCCCTGGTGGGGAGCCCCCTGCGGGGATCAGCCCATTGTGGGAGCACCGCTCATCCCTGTCAGCCCAGCAGCTGCAGACCCGTTCTCTGAGTGTCTGCTCCCGCTGTGGGAGCACCACACACTGACCACCAGGGGGCAGCCCCTGCACTGAGCATCTGCACTCTGTTGGTCAGTGAACATCATAGCGAATAGTCAACTAGTTGTTGAGCTGTTTGGTCATTTGTTCGCTTACGCTTTTATAAATATAGATATGACTTGCAAAAGCTTTCCCTGATTTTCAGATTGTCTTTTTTACTTTATTGATGTGCCTTTTGCTGCAATTTTTGCAAATTTAACGAATTCCGCCCTAACCGGTTTGGCTCAGTGGATAGAGCGTCAGCCT
>NW_006287547.1:3566093-3573890 GCF_000327345.1 Myotis davidii
GTCTAGAGAGATTGTTTTCCTATGGATCATTTCTATAGAAAAGAAAATATAGTTTGTTTGTTTACTTATATTTAATCCTCACCCGAGGGTATAGTTTTACTGATTTTAGAGAGGAAGGGAGAGAGAGAGTGAGAGAGAGAAACATTGATTAGTTGCCTCCTGTAGCACTCCAACCGGGCATGGAACTCACAACCTAGCTATGTGTTCTGATCCAAAACTGAATCCACAACCTTTTTGGTCCATGGAATGATACTCCAACCACTTGAACCACACAAGCCAGGACAAAAATATATTTTTTTTCTAATTTGGATATATGGATACACTTGTATTATCATTAAGTACAAGGTAGTGGAAATAGTGGTATTCTGGCTACTACACCAGGAATTGCTCACACAATGGGCTTCGTTGAATATCCAGAAATTATGGAAAAGCACAGGGTAGTTTCCATTATGTGCATGTGTATTTAATGTGCAAAATGATAAGAACCATTAAGAGTATCTAATTCAATGTAAGGCAAAGATGCCTTTCGTGGGTTTTTAAAAATATACTTTAACGATGTAAGAGACAACATACTAGTTTGAGTTGAGAAATCATTCTTTATATTTTGATCTCAAGATGCACCATCCTTACTTCCTTCTAATTTACTGTCATCTTTGAGTAAAATATGTTGGACTGTGTTGAAAGATAATTTCCCTATCAGCATAGGTTTTGGCATAAAATATAATTAGATTATAGCATGGATTAATGTAATGAAAAGTTTTCTGATTCTATAAGCAAACATCTGTTTTCTGACATTTTAAAATTCACTCTTGATTGCCTAAGGAGAAAAAGGTTTTTCTGTTATGTGTCACCAGTAGCTTATTATCTGTCCTAAATGTCTCATGTTTGGGCAAATGTGAGCCATTCTCTTAAGGATTTCTAGCTTACGAAAGAACATCAGGAAGCAAAGACAAATAAGCAAATGAAAACAAGGGCCTAAGTTCTATAAAGAAAGCCTCAACTAGGTCAAGAGATCCATGTGTAAAATGGAATAGGGAAAAGGCTGCTAAGGCCCCTGTCAACATAGATTTAGCACCTGGTCTCACCTGTTTAGTTGTCTGCACTTCAGAGAGTAAATAAACCACCCTTTTATACACTCTTCTGTGAGCTCGTGTGCTAGGGACATCACTGAATTACTTAAAACAGGCTCTAAAGTACACACCAGGAGCTTATAAGGACTTAGTTCACGCTTTTCAGGCTACTGATGCTTATATAAAATTGAGTCTTTGAGAAAGCAAAAGAAACTTTCCTAAAAACCTATGGATTTTTTTTTACCATCTTTCATCTATATTAATAAAAGGTTAATATGCTAATTAGACCAGGAGACCTTCTGGACAAAGCCATGGTGACCGGGCCGAGGCAGAGGCGGTTAGGGGTAATCAGACCGGCAGGGGAGGGCAGTTGCGGGGGCGAGCAGGCTGGCAGGGGGCAGCAGTTGGGGAAGAGCAGGCCAGCTGGGGGGAGGGGGCATTTGGGGGCGAATCTTTCTAGGAAGCCCCGATCATTTTCCTAATATCTCAACTTTTTCTTTCTGAACTTTGTTGTCTTTCCCTTCCTAGAAATTTAATAAATTTAGTAGAGATATGTTTAATGATTAATGTGATTGCTGCTTTATTTTTGGTCAGGTAGAAAAATCTCTCAAGGAGCAAGTAGATTGATGGCATTGCCTTGGATTATTAATGAAAACTTGAGAATTGATACTGCCAAATGAATGTCAGAATCTAAGGAAGATAAAACAAAATATTTGTATATCTATGAATGCTCTTTGTCAAAAGATAATGAAATAAGATAAAATAAAAATAGATGAGAATAATTAACAACTTTGAAATTTTTACTCTGCAGAAGGGAAAAGTAGTCTGGTTTCTAATTGAGGAGACTCGTGTACATAATGGCAATATTAAAATGATGGATTCTTATCTTTTTATATCTTGGAAAAGAACATGAAGAAGAGTAATCTGCATAATTAAAATATAATACTAGCATGGCCAGCTGTCTATTATAAGAAATAGGTTAAAGAATACTTGGACTATTTAAGCATATATAGTTGTAAAAGGCAGGGCAATCATGGAAGGAAAAGCCCAATGAATTGACTTAATAAATTGCTTTTGAAAGATTGTGTAGGACTAAAGAGTTGGTACAATCTTGAAATAAAGGGTATGTTACTCATTCTACAAAAGGTGCAAAATAAACAAAATTATCCTATTTTCTGCTAGCAAAGTAAATAAAATTTATGAAAACGAGTACTTAAAAATATAGCAAAACAACTTTTAAAACATTCTATAGGATTATTAAAGTATATATTCATTTTGTTACTTATGTCACATTTGATTTTTAACTTTATACTCAATTAGGAGGACATAATGTAGCTCTTGATGCAGTAGATAAGTCAATCAAATCAAATTATAATAGAGTTATTATAATGGCTATAACTTAATGATTATTTGAATCACCTCTTTAATTTTTTCATTATTTAAATCTTAGCTATGTTATTTAAATATTTTAATTTCTTATGTTTATTTAATAATTGTTTTGATCATTAAAAGGTTCCTAATGGAAAATAAGACACATATTTTCTTTGAGTTTAATTATCTGGTACTTAGACCTTAAATAGTAACTCATCATATATTTGAGTCTGGCTAATGTTTGAGAAGAGTAAAATACACTTCAAATATTTTAACAAACAATGCCCATGAAAAGCAAGTCAGTTAATGTTTTTAATCCCTAGTTTCCTTGCACCTGGTGTGATCATAAGAAGAATGAGGACCAAAAGCTTAAAGTATAGTCCTGCCCCACTTAACAATGTGGATAGATTCCTAGAAATGTGTCATTAGAAGATTGAGCCATTGTGCAGACATCATAGAGCGCACTGAGAAAACCTAAATGGTATAGCTGATTACACACCTAGGCTATCTGGTAGAGCCTTTTGGTCTTAGGCTGTAAGCCTGTACAGTGTGCTACTGTACAAAACAACATAAGATTAAAGTAAGCACAAGAGAAAAACAATGCAATTACGAGATCTGCAAGCCAGGAAGCAAGTCCTCAGAAGAAACTGGACCCTGCCAGACCTTGATCTTAGAATTTCCAAGATCAAGAAAGAAAGGAATTTAATTTTGTTTAAGCCACCCAGTTTATGGTAGTTTGTTATGACAGCCTGAGCTGATAAATCAAGTTTTACTTCTTTCATACAATCTTGTTATATTTACTCTTAGCAGTAATTCCTTTCAAAGAATACAATGTTTCTGAAAAGCATAACATTCATATCTTCTTTATTATGTTTTTCCACTTGACCTTCACTCTTTTTCTTTTGTTATGTTAGAAGATCTAGGGGTGATGAGGCCGTTAGGAGTTTTATCCTCCATCATCTTTAGTCAGAGTCCTGTAGGAAGGAGATTGAGACATTGGGGAAAATTTTTATTGGGAAGGGAACTGACAGATTCTGAGGGGATATAAATGATAGATAATGTCATGTTATGCCCAAATAATTCACTCTTTGAATTAAATACCTGACTTCAGAAAATGGATTGGAAAGATTACAGTGTACATATGGAGTCAAACTCTATTGTGGGGAGAACTAGAAAGAAAATAATAGTTATTTAAGTTAGATAGAATTAAAAAAAAACCTTTAAAATGCTGCTCTTATTTTTTTTAATATATTTTATTCATTTTTTACTAACAGTTATTTAAGTTAGATAGAATTAAAACAAACCCAAAGTATTTCTATAAGACTATATAAATAAACCTTTAAAATGCTGCTCTTATTTTTATGTTAGTAATTAGTCCCCAGTTTATAATGTATTTTGGTATTTTATGATATTTTAATTGCACAATAATTGTTCTCTTTAATCATTTAAAACATAATTGAGCAATTATTTAATTTACTTTATATTTGTAAACTTATTTTAAAAATAGATAATGGCAAATTACAGAATGATTAGCAAACTCACAATAATATGCCTTAGGAAAGTTAAAAACATGGTATCTTGGGGGTGGGGAAGTGGAATTTAAAAAGAAAATATCCTGATTCTTTTATCTTACTTCATATATGCATATTGCAGAAGTCATACAGATTATTTTAATAATGTTTTTAGATTTATTTGCCTCCAGACAGCTTCAATTGTTAATCTGCTATTCCTCAAACAGTGATACATTGTAAAATATTTTATTTTTAAGTACAATTTGGAAGTGTTGACTGGTAAAACTAAGTATCTGCTTTAGGAAAATCTGTGAGACTAAAACAATACCAGATTGATGGTAAAAGAAAAATAAGATAATTGGATATTTTCTCCTTTCTTTTAGACCAAACATTTAAAACCGTCAAAAGCAAAACATTATTTATTCAAAGGAAATGCTATTTGACAAACTATAAGTATCCTTAGCTATTCTTTGTATTTTAGAACAAATGTGTGCTCATGAATCTTAATGTTGCAGATTTATTTCTGCAAGAAAGCTACATGATTGAAAGGCAGTAGTTATCAGAAACGTGGACTTTGGGTTAGAACTGAGATCAGATTTTGTCACGCTATTCCCTAACTTGAGTCTGAGGGTAACTCCTGTACCCTCTCCAAGTCTCATCGTTAAATGGCACAGTGTTGTTGGATAATGCATTGAATCACTTAGCTTGGTATTTTGCAAATAGTAAGCATTAAATAAATTGTCTGTTAGAGTAGTCATTTTTATTAGGCAATTATGGTTTTCATGGCATAAGAACATTAGTTTTTCCAAAAACAACAAAAATATTGATGGGCAGAAATGACATTTGATATAATGCTTGAAAAGTTTCCCTCAAAAGAGGCAGGGGCATTTGGAAAGTGGAGGTGTAAAACTGGGGAGGTGGGAGGAGTCTCCTTCTTTCTCTACCCCCTACTCATACCACCTTCTTTTCTATGCCATTACCATTGACATCTTCTCAAATCAATATATCTAAGAACATTGAATCTTGGGTGAAAAATGCCAGAGAAAAAGTGATAAAAAAATTCATGTGAAATAAGAAATAATGACTTACAAATACTTAACTGTCTCAATTATCTTTAGTAAAGAGGTTATAAATACATATCATAAAAATATAAATATTTCCTTATTCACTTTCCTCTATGAAGTTCTTAAAATGAAATATCTCGCACAGCCCTTGGAAAATAAGCTAATAGCCAGTGACTTTAAACAAGTTCTTGAGTTTATCTTTATAAAAGGGCAGAAGTGGTTATGTCCATGTTAAGGTGACAATTAAAAATATGCCAGGTATGTGTTCAAACTACCATAGCTCTCCTTGTGCATTTATGATAGATATGCACCTTCTGGATTGAATGCCTTGTTGCTCTGAAGCAAATATTTCTGTGTCTTAATATTTTACATAAATTAAAGGTTGATGTTAATATCATAACTTTGTCTTAAATCTGGTAGTATTTGTCTTACAGAAGAAGGGAATGAGACTTGCCAGACAAATCCTAATATATAAAAACCCTGGGTCTGTCATGACGGGAGGCTCGACCAACCGGAAGTCAGTCCTACAGTCAGCGCTGACTGCTGTGGCTCTAAGTGCGGTGACCCAGCACTGACTGCTGAGGGGGTTGCGAATCAGACACAGAGAGAGGCCTGAAGAGGGAAGCAGGGTCTGATCTGTAGCCTCTGTGACAGCTGTTGATCAGCACTTGCCTCTCTCTTTCACTTCCATTTCTCTCCAGGCCTCCACCGGGGCTGCTGATCAGCCCTGCCTTTCTGATCAGGCCCCGTTGATAGGCCCAGAGATGCTGACTGGCATAGAAACTGACCAATCAGAACCAAATTGGCCGGCAGAGGGGGGCCGTTGGGGGGGGGTAGTTGTGGGTAAGACAGATGGCTGAGGGGCAGCTGTGGGTAAGCAGGCCGGCAGGCAGAGTGGTTAGGGGCAATCAGGCAGGTGGGCAAGCAGGTGAGCAGTTAGGAGCCAGCAGTCCCTGGATTGTGAGAGGGATGTTGACTGCTGGTTTAGGCCCAATCTCTATGGGATTGGGCCTAAACCAGCAGTCAGACATCCCCCAAGGGGTCTCAGATTGGAGAGGGTACAGGCTGCGCAAGGGACCCGCCCCCTCCCAGTGCACAAATTTCATGCATTGGGCCTCTAGTACTAACATATTTGTTTATGTCTTTACTTTCTTGTAGCATGGATTGGTCTGTTTTAATTATTTTTTAACTGTATAAAAATTACCTTTAGATTTTACTTAATCCAGTTAATGAGCATCTTTAATTGATATTTATTTGCAACTTTGAAAAATTTAAAAGCTTAAACACTAATATTTTCTAATATTTCCATTTCTTCCTCAACTTTACATTTTTGTTGGTTATTTTCTTCCTTATTAAAACTTATTTGATTAGTATACTTATTACTTTAAATCATGAGTAGTTAAATTTCTTGGTTTATCAAACTTTTTCATCCTTATCTCTTGAAATTGTGGGTTCCTACCCAGTATCCATTCCACTTTCTCCATTCCCTCCCCTCTTCTGCTTTCCTAACAGACGTATCTGTTTTAGAGAAGGATATATATATATAGACCCTCACAGCAATATGGCACAGAGGTCTGCACTCAGGTACTGGACCTTCTTAGTCTGTATATACCAGTGAGCAAATGCCTTTCCTTTTGATGACTATTATCAGTATGATAGTGAGCAGATGAGTATGTCATCACAATCTCATTGAAAGAAAGGATTAATATTTCATGGTTGCAGGAAACAGTTGCTATCTCTACTGTCAAATGTGGTGGTGGCGGCGGAAGAGGTACAAGACTTGAATTTCTCCTGGAAGGTTACTTATAGTTATAAACAGAAGTAGACTTAGAATTAAGCCAATGCTGAAGATTGTGAAGTGGAGGGACAAAAAGATCCTGGATCTTTGATGACATTAAGGTTCAGATTGTACAATGTTTGGAGGCTTCATTAACTCTAGAATTCCAGGCATCTGGGATAATTAATAATCTTCATTACTTAAGTGAATTTATATAGGGCTTTGTGAAAGACAAATCAGGTATATTAAAATAAAATTATATTAATTCACATTCTTCTTCACCTTTACTTCTCAATTTATATTAGATTTTAATTTTTACATTAAGACCTTAAACTTCAAATCTACCATTATATGTGTCATTTCTGACAGTTGTTGAGCCATAATTTTTCTTGCATGTGGATTTAATACTTATTCCCTGAGTTTTTGCTGAGATCCTCCTCTTTGTCTAATGCAGTTCCTTCAAGTAGCATTTTTTGCTTTGCTTTTAAAAATGAAGAAAGTGCTCATGTTGCTGTACTCCCAATAATTTTTCCACCTGTATATGTGAATAAAATATTTATTGTAAATGTGTGTTTTTCTTAACACTATAGTCATGTCTTCTGCAACACCCTCCAGTTTCAAATAGTTCCTCCCAATGAGGCCCCTTAAGGAGAGGCCACTCAATTTGACTTCTCATTCTCTTTCCTCTGTTCTGTTGTGATCTTCTAGTTTCTAAAAGAAAAGAAAATCTGCATAACAGCTCATTTTGGTGCTATCCTATATAATAAAAGGGTAATATGCAAACTGACCCTAACAGCAGAATGACTAGGAATGACTGGTCACTATGACACACACTAACTACCAGGGGGCAGAAGCTCAATGCAGGAGCTACCCCCTGGTCGTCTACCAGTAGAGCAGTGATGGTAGGAGCCTCTCCCGCCTCCTCAGTAGCACTAAGGTTGTCCGACTGCAGCTTAGGCCTTCTCCCCGCTGGCAAGTGGGCATCCCCCAAGGACTCCCAGGCT
>NW_006287547.1:3592966-3594402 GCF_000327345.1 Myotis davidii
TGATTTTTATAGTGATATATATATATATATATATATATAGACCCTCACAGCAATATGGCACAGAGGATGCTGTGTCTGCACTCAGGTACTGGACCTTCTTAGTCTGTATATACCAGTGAGCAAATGCCTTTCCTTTTGATGACTATTATCAGTATGATAGTGAGCAGATGAGTATGTCATCACAATCTCATTGAAAGAAAGGATTAATATTTCATGGTTGCAGGAAACAGTTGCTATCTCTACTGTCAAATGTGGTGGTGGCGGCGGAAGAGGTACAAGACTTGAATTTCTCCTGGAAGGTTACTTATAGTTATAAACAGAAGTAGACTTAGAATTAAGCCAATGCTGAAGATTGTGAAGTGGAGGGACAAAAAGATCCTGGATCTTTGATGACATTAAGGTTCAGATTGTACAATGTTTGGAGGCTTCATTAACTCTAGAATTCCAGGCATCTGGGATAATTAATAATCTTCATTACTTAAGTGAATTTATATAGGGCTTTGTGAAAGACAAATCAGGTATATTAAAATAAAATTATATTAATTCACATTCTTCTTCACCTTTACTTCTCAATTTATATTACATTTTAATTTTTACATTAAGACTTTAAACTTCAAATCTACCATTATATGTGTCATTTCTCACAGTTGTTGAGCCATAATTTTTCTTGCATGTGGATTTAATACTTATTCCCTGAGTTTTTGCTGAGATCCTCCTCTTTGTCTAATGCAGTTCCTTCAAGTAGCATTTTTTGCTTTGTTTGTTTGCTTTTAAAAATGAAGAAGTGCTCAGGGGGGCTGTACTCCCAATAATTTTTCCACCTGTATATGTGAATAAAATATTTATTGTAAATGTGTCTTTTTCTTAACACTATAGTCATGTCTTCTCCAGTTTCAAGTAGTTCCTCCCAATGAGGCCCCGTAAGGAGAGGCCACTCAATTTGACTTCTCATTCTCTTTCCTCTGTTCTGTTGTGATCTTCTAGTTTCTAAAAGAAAAGAAAATCTGCATAACAGCTCATTTTGGTGCTATCCTATATAATAAAAGGGTAATATGCAAATTGACCCTAATGGCAGAAGGACAGAATGACAGAATGACCGCTGGACCAGTCACTATGAGTCGCACTGACCACCTCTTGGTCCCTTACCTGGCCAGCAGGCTCTGATCATCTGATGGCCACCCATGGCGGGGGCGGGGCCGGCAAGCACACAGGAGCAGCCAACCCCTTGGTCCCTTCCCCCGGCCGTGAGGCACCGATCACCCAATGGCGAACAGGGAACCGGGGGTGGGTGGCGGCAGGGGGTAGGGCCGGCTGCGAATTCTAGCAGATATGTTTTGTTCATTTTCCCTAAGGAATTTGTGAGAATTTTCAGCTGAAATGGTTGAGGAAATAATAATTATTCACTTGTCTGGATTTTATTTCTTTATATGTTGTTT
>NW_006287547.1:3594422-3601071 GCF_000327345.1 Myotis davidii
GCAACACCCTCCAGTTTCAAATAGTTCCTCCCAATGAGGCCCCTTAAGGAGAGGCCACTCAATTTGACTTCTCATTCTCTTTCCTCTGTTCTGTTGTGATCTTCTAGTTTCTAAAAGAAAAGAAAATCTGCGTAACAGCTCATTTTGGTGCTATCCTATATAATAAAAGGGTAATATGCAAATTGACCCTAATGGCAGAATGACAGAATGACCGCTGGACCAGTCACTATGAGTCGCACTGACCACCTCTTGGTCTCTTTACCTGGCCAGCAGGCTCTGATCATCTGATGGCCACCCACGGTGGGGGCGGGGCCGGCGAGCACACAGGAGCAGCCAACCTCTTGGTCCCTTTCCCCGGCCATGAGGCACTGATCACCCAATGGCAAACAGGGAACCGGGGGTGGGTGGCATCAGGGGGCGGGGCCGGCTGCAGGCAGCTGGGGAAGATGGCCCTGACTGCAGGCCAGGTCTACGGACCTTACCCAGGCACGAATTTTGTGCGCTGGGCCTCTCGTGTTAAACTAACAGGGAAGGGAAGTTCATCAGGAATCTCAGCAGACCTCTTTTTCCATCTGCTGCTCACCTCAGTTATTTTCTCATTTGTTTTCTGTGTGGCTATAGTTCTATTTAATGTTGGAGAAAATGAGCTCTGGGTATTAATGGCCCTTCTGTTTTACATCTCTTGCTTTCCTTAAGCAGAGAATTCCCAATGTGCCAAATACCATGTTGTTGTTGTTGGTGTTGTTGTTATTATTATTATTATCGTTATTTACAGTGGGTTTCTTTTTCCATTGAAATTTCAGTGTGATTTCCTAGGGCTGCTCTTTGTATGATGCTGCAAAAAAGAAACCAGTGGTTAATTTTTCAGAATTTCTTTATTCTACTTTGTAGTGCCCCTGTGAAGAATGTATATAGTGATGTGTGGAGCTGTGTGAAGTAGAGACTATTTTACTCATTAATGTAGTGCCAATTACTCTTTACTTTTGATCTTTGTGTTCATTTCTTTATCATGTCAGTTGTTAGGCATAGAAGAGTTGTTATTAGGACTTGGCTCCATTCTGCTATCTCAAATAACAACGTCAGGATTTTATAAAGAGACTGAAATGCTTTGTGGATGTGACTATTACAAATCTGTGGAAAGAGAAAGGTGTGCATAGTATGAGCAATCGTGCTAAAGCATATGCAGCGAATTCCAGCAGAAATGTTTTGTTCATTTTCCCTAAGGAATTTGTGAGAATTTTCAGCTGAAATGGTTGAGGAAATAATAATTATTCACTTGTCTGGATTTTATTTCTTTATATGTTGTTTTAGAAAGGAGAAATCATAAATATGTCATGTATTCTTCTTTCCATGCTTGCTTTTTAGGATTATTTACTTCTTTCTTTTTATTTTTTATCATTAATGTCACAGTAAATTTGAAATATAAACAAAATGAAGTACCATGGTGTAAAGTATCTAGACTGTTTAGATAATCACAGCCATAACAACTAAATTTTGAGTGCTTAATCTTTGTCAGGTACTATGTTTAGTGATATGCCTACATTGTGTCCTTTAGTCTTCACAAAAACTGTATAATTTACAAGTTTTACTGTTTCTGTGCTACTATGCAGATCAAAGATTAGAAGATTGGGGCTTTGTCTAAGGCACACAAATATTGTTTAATGCAATGTCCTAATCTGATTGATCCCAAACAAAAAAAAAATCAGAAGACTTAGGAGAATACTTTAGGGGAAAGTATGCAAAAGTAGCTATTGTCAACAAAAGAATTAAAATCCTTTTTTTAAACCAGCACTTCATAGGTCTACATAATGTATTTGCCTTAGCTAGATTAGAAAATTCCAAAGTCCATCTGGGAAACGTGGGGGGAACTCCTGGGACTTGGAGAGATACCGAATATGACTGGATTAGGCTGAGAGGACTTTCCTTTCTGTCACCAAGACCAAGTGCAAGTTTTCCTTGGGACCAGCCTAGGGGAAGGAACAGGTTTGTGACACTAATAAAGTTTTGTCAGGGTCTAGGGCAGCCATGGGCAAACTACGGCCCGTGGGCCGGATCTGGCCCGTTTGAAATGAACAAAACTAAAAAAATAAAAAAGACCGTACCCTTTTATGTAATGATGTTTACTTTGAATTTATTTTAGTTCACACAAACACTCCATCCATGCTTTTGTTCCGGCCCTCCGGTCCAGTTTAAGAACCCATTGTGGCCCTCGAGTCAAAAAGTTTGCCCACCCCTGGTCTAGGGCCAGATGGCCATCCGCTTGTGCAGTGGGGCTCTGAGAAGCCTTGGAGTTTGTATGGGAAAGTGAGCACATTCTAAAGACTCATAAGCCAGCTCCCAAAGGGACGAAGCCTCTGTGCTTGGCTGATGCTAATGGATTATGCAGCTCAGCCTTTCGCCTCACTGCATTCCGTACCCTCAACATGTAATATTTGTGTTCATCATTCTTTTAGGTTCATTAAATTTCTAAGTGTAATTTTATAGAATTTCTCTGAAAATCAGATATTTACAAATTACTAATTTATAAGTGCTCTGGTAGAAATATACCACATCTTATTAATCCACAAAACCAGTTACCTGGACAAATTCATGTAAATGAATGCATTCAGCAAAGTGTTCTGTAACTATTAGTAAAAAAAGTACTTAATTTTTGCATCTGCAAATGCCCCAGACCTCCATTTGCAATACAGAAATGACCAGTTTATTTTAATGTGTTTGGCATATGCTGGCTTCCTGCATCACTGTGTTTCCAGGAACGCTTATGCCTTATTACTTAGATAATGCATTAACCATGTTTCAAGCTTCTGTGAATTTTATGTTTTAACATCTACCCTACATACATATGCTGGACACTCCTGGTTCTAGACAACCTGATCGTTTAATTGGTCACCTTGTCTTGGCCTCTTCCCTCCCTTGTCCCTGTCCTGACCATGGGGAGGAATTCTCCTCCCAGAGGTGCTCTTTAAATACAAACCCAACACAACAATCATTTCCTTTATTGTATTCTCACTGGACCACTACCTACCTGTCCTAGTCACCCCAGGGCTAAGTACCAGGCAACTAGGCACAATTGCTATGTAACAGAGCCCACTGGGATCATTTAAGCAAGCCAGTTTTAAACCTGCTTAACCTGCCCTGCCCATTCCTTCATAAGGATACTACAATAAAGTTTCTTGTCCAAGTTCCCCCTCTTTGTTCTCCTGATGGACCTCAATATTTCCTTGCATCGCCACACCCTGTGTGTGTCTCCACAAGCCTACTCTGCTGCTCCCTCTTCTTGCAACTGTAACAAACTGTCTTTTCAATGGAAGTGTTTCCTGATCTGTTGTCCTTACTATATCTCACATTTTCTATAAGTACCCTCCCTATATTTAAAAACAGCCCTGTAGTGGCTTTTTCCTTCAGATTCTCAAGACAGTGTTTGACTTATCCCTGCATTTTCTGCCTCATCAGCACTTTCTCTGATGAAGGGTGGGGCATATGAACTCCAGTTTTGGGGGAAAATCACATAGTATTTGAAATTGTCATTAATTATAGGTTTACATGAAGTTATAAAGATTAATACAGAGACCCCGGTATCCATTCTCCAGTTTTCTCCAATAGTAGGTAACATTTTGCAATACTTCATATAGTACAGTATCACAAATAGCATTTGACATTGATACAATCTTCTAATCTTATCTTTTTTTTTATAAAACATACTTTTTGAGCATTATTGTAGATAAAAGCTGAAATCCCAACATGGATATCATTGACTATTAAAATTAAATGGTCAATATGTGAATTGAACTACCATGTAGAAGGACTAAAATGTTCAAAACTGTATTCAGACATGGTTTAAATTTGTAAATTGATATTGACTGGGAATCAATTCCAATTTTGGGCATTTGTTCCCGCCATCTCAATTCTTGATCCTTCAGGAAAGTGTTTTGATAAGCTTGATACATCTAAGCTTTTGCTACCAAAGCATCTTACTATCCCAAGTTGCCTGTAACTCCATGAGGAGAAGAAGAAAACTGATATTTAGTGAAAAAAGAAGAAAACTCCACTTAGTGTTCTTACCTAAACTATGGTCAGACTTCAGTGCTAAAAACACATTCCTCCTTACTTAGAGACTTTCTTTTCAGTCTTGTAACCTTATGCTTCGCTTCTTTTACATCCTTTTGGACTATTTCCTTACACTATCCTATTAATAAAAGCCTATGTGATTGTCATGCCCTCACTCCATGACGCCCTCATGCTGCAATGAGCAATCACCAGGAGGCTGCGTGCGCAGCGGGTGGACGCAGGTGGGCGGGGGCTTGACACTGCATGCACAGTGCAGAGGCGGGTCCTGCGGCTCTGGTTTACCTCTTTGGGGCAATTCATCAAGGACCCTGGGATGGGTGGGTGGGGCCTACCTCGTTGGGGCAATCAATCACGGGGTTCCCACACTGTGAGAAGGCACAGGCTAGGCTGGATGCCCTCATGCTGCAATGAGCAATCACCAGGAGACTGCGTGCGCAGCGGGTGGACGCAGGTGAGCAGGGGCTTGACACTGCATGCACAGTGCAGAGGAGGGTCCTGCGACTCTGGTTTACCACTTTGGGGCAATTCATTAAGGACCCCCGGATGTGGGTCCCACACTGTGAGAGGGCACAGACTAGGCTGGGGGGACACCTCCCCTAGCTCACAAATTTCATGCACCGGGCCTCTAGTAGTTGGTATATTTGGTCTCACAGATTTAGGAAAACAGAAACAATCTTCATTTTAAATTGTTTTCTCTTTTGCTTGATGTAAGATGTAACAGTATAAGTAAATATGTAAATCTGAGAGGCTGAAATCTCCTGTTACCAGTTCTTAAAGATTATTTATTGAAATGAGTTTTTCTTTGCTTTATATGACACTAGCACAGGACAGTTAATACTAGCAGTACTTTACTTCCAGAAACTATAACTGTCTGCGTCCAAATGTACCAAAAGCATAAATTGACTATATATAACTTTGGTAAGCTTTAAATGAATGTATGTACTTTGGTAGTCTAATGTACTTACAATTCTACTCAAAAACTAGATCAAATATTTTATTTTTTTATACTACCTTTGAACAGAATAAGTTATTAACTTTGTTTAATGTAAAGGGAAAAGTGTCTTTGAATCAAGTCAAGACAAGTAGCTTATATTATTCATCCTTCAAAGTAAATAAGTATCTTGCGAAATATTTTCTTCCTGGAAAGCTTTAAAATCAGAAAGAGCCAGGTTTTAGGTGGTTAATTCCTCTGAGTCCAGACTGCAGTACCATTGCAGTTCCCTAGTTTTATTACTGTTTGTTTGTGCTGCAGCTTTTTACAGTTCAGTTCTGAGATATCTATTTCGTTATACTGATGCAATTATTTACAATTATATCCTTAAAGTAATAAATGTGTTCTCTTATTTTTTATAAATTTAAGAAAATAAGAGAATATGTACTGACTGCTCAGAGATATTTTAGCTGTTACAGTAGACTAATATAGGTGGGCATGTCTTCCAAGTTAATGAACTCCTACATATTAGTAGTTAGTTGAATTTTTTCATGGTTGAATTTTTTTTCATGGTTAGCATATTTTATGTAGCACAAAATGCCATTAAGCTACTTAGTGATTTAAATGAAGTCATCTTAATGGATGTCTTTCAAAATATTAAAATGATTTCCCTGCTTTTATAAAAGCCTTGGTGGGGGAGCACAAATGAATTGAGTTGTTGGGGTCCTCTTCAAGGTCATTAAACATGTATCATTTTAGGAGACAGGACAGATTTAACTGATGCAAAATAAGTTCCTGTTACTTGAAGACAAGATGTTTGGTAAATAGATGTTTTGAGAGAAATCCTTTGTCCAAGATACAAAGAAACTATATCCACCATTGAAAGTATGCTCTCCATTTAGTTCTTTTCAAAAAGGGCTAAATTGATTTAAATAGCCCCAAGTATTGACTACTTTAGAGAAGATTGCAGGGAGCATGCTGATCTAATTAGCAAATTGCATGCCTTAAATATGTCATTTTCCTTTTTATTAGCCAATTGGAAATAATGTATTATCAAAGGGAAACTTACTTTTCTTTTTGTAGGTAGTATTCTTGCCCCATGTTCCCTAAGCTCTGCTGCCACCCTTCTATAATAATCTTTTTTAATATGAATGAGCTCCTTAATTCTTTCTCCCAGTTCACTTTCCTGGGTAGGGGAGATAGCACCCCACCCTACTATTTAGTAAATTACTACTCTAGGAAATGGAATGCCACCCTTGAGCATTAAACCTCAAAGACTTAATGCACTTTCAAAAAACTAACCAAGAGTTATTTGAACCCTGGATCCTTTAGGCAAGCTTAGGAAAAAGATAGCTAATGAAAGTGTTCATACGACACTCACTTTGTGAAATATCAGTGCGACATCCTATAGAATAAAGAAGTAATATGCAAATTAACCCTCATGCCCTCACAATATGGCTGCCTACGACCAGGCCGGCAGGAGGGTTAGTGAGGGATGACCAAACAACTGAACAGCAGGCTGTGTGGAGCAGCCAAGGCAGTAGGGTGCAGTTGGGGGTGACCAGGTCATGAGGGGCAGGGTTGGGGGAAATTAGGCTGGCAGGGGGGCAGTAAGGGGCAACTAGGCTGGCAGGGGGGTGAAATGGACAG
>NW_006287547.1:3601801-3602996 GCF_000327345.1 Myotis davidii
AATACTCTCTAGGTCCCTCCATGCTATCTCAAAGGGTAAGAGATCCTTCTTTTTATAGCTGCATAGTATTCCATTGTGTAAATATACCACATATTTTTTATCCACTCAGCTACTGTTGGGCACTTGGGCTTTTCCAGATCTTAGCTATTAATAATAACAGTACTATGAACATAGGGGTGCATACATTCTTTCTGATTGGTATTTCAGGTTTCTTAGGATATATTCCTGGAAGTAAGATCACTAGGTCAAATGAAAATTCCATTTTTTAATTTTTTAGGAAACTCCACATTGTTTTCCAAATTGTCATTATTTGCAGATGACATGATATTATACATAGAAAACCCTAAATATTCTACCAAAAACTACTAGATTTAATTAATGAATTCAGCAATGTAGCAGGATACAATATTAATACCCAGAAATTAATGGCATTTTTATACACCAATAATGATCTCTCAGAAAGATTAACTAAAAAAAAATCCCACTGACCATTTCAACAACAAAAATTAAGATACTTAGGAATAAACTGAGCAAGGAGGTTAAAGACCTGAACTCAGAAGACCACAGGATGTTGAAAAAAGAGGTAGAGAAAGATTAAAAACAAGTGGAAAAATATACCACGTTCATGGACTGGTAGAATTAACATCATTAAAATGGCAATACCACCCAAAGCAATCTATAGATTCAATGCAATCCCTATTAAAATACCAACAGTACATTTTACAGACCTAGAGCAAACTCTCCAAAAATTTATATGGAACCAAAGAAGACCTGGAATAGCCTCAGAAATCCTGAGAAAGAGGAACAGAGTTGGAGGAATCACAATAGCAGATATCAAGTAATACTACAAAGCCACTGTTCTCAAAACTGCCTGCTACTGGCACAAGAACAAATATATAGACCAATGGAACAGAACCGAGACCCCAGAAATGACCCACGCCAGTATGCACAATGAATATTTGACAAAGGAGAAGAGAGCATACAATGGAGTCAAGACAGTCTCTTTAATAAACTGTGTTGGGAAATTGGACAGATACATGCAAAAAAATTAAACTTACACCATACAGAAAAAAATAAACTCAAAATGGCTTAGTCTACGGCCATACCACCCTGAACGCGCCCAATCTCGTCAAAATGGCTTAAATATAAGATGGGAAACCATAAAACTCGTAGAAGAATTCATGGGCAGCAAAAT